>NW_026089622.1:6003417-6108252 GCF_024586455.1 Bactrocera neohumeralis | reverse complement strand
CATCAACTGATGAGTCGATGTTACGAGTTTTCGAGGGAAAAGTTCTGCGAAAGATTTATGGTCCTTTGCGTATTGGCCACGGCGAATATCGCATTCGATGGAACGATGAGCTGTACGAGATATACGACGACATTGACATAGTTCAGCGAATTAAAAGACAGCGGCTACGCTGGCTAGGTCATGTTGTCCAGATGGATGAAAACACTCCAGCTCTGAAAGTATTCGACGCAGTACCTGCCGGGGGAAGCAGAGGAAAAGAAGACCTCCACTCCGTTGGAAGGACCAAATGGAGAAGGACCTGACGCCGCTTGGAATATCCAATAGGCGCCACGTAGCGAAAAGAAGAAACGACTGGCGTGCTGTTGTTAACTCGGCTATAGTCGCGTAAGCGGAAATCTTATTTTAATGAATTTGCCAAAAATGTAATAAGAATCTAGCCAGAAATTTCAAAAATTAAACTTCACAGTTGCTAATTGTTTATTCGTGTTAGAAACACAAAATATTTCCACCGATTTATGGGATCGTAGTCTAGTAAATATTTCTGTGGCGACTTTACGATGGGAGCAATCTCTACTATCAAGGAAAAAATCGCCAAAATGGCATTCCTCACTACGCAATATGAAATAACAGAGCCAGTTGACTAAAAGATAGCTACGCAAAATAGTCATCAAAACAACTAAAATCTTTGTTAACCTCACTTACAATGCAATAGACATGTTCATAAAAGCTAAACATTCATATTCAATGAGACAAATCAATGGCAAGCATGATGTGTAATATGCAAAGAAGGTCACAAAATTAGGTCTTGCGAGATATTTAAAATATATCTGTTATAGACGGAAGCAATATTGTCTGACAGCACGAGCTTTATCATCGACTAGTACTATGAAGCAATGAATGATCTTCGTAGTAGTAGTTTCCAAAATATGATACCAAATCTTATTCATTAAACTACCGGGTTAGTCGCGACAACCAAACCAGTTTATTCCGAAATCCCGAACTCCGAAAATAGGAATTAATATCTTAAATTGTGTAGGAATGCACTGAAAAATTCTTGAATCATTTATTAATACAAAATACAATCTTTGGATGGATTTTAAGTGGTCAGGTGACAGAAAAAATAAGTTCATTTACAACTCAGGAATTCTTAAACATGAAGAAGAGCGTAACAAAACATGAGAACTTAAATCAGTTTATGACAATGTGACAAAATATCAAAAGGCAGATATTTATCCTTTTATCTTCCACATCATGAAATACTTATATTATATTATATGGCTTTAATATAACCAAAAGGGTACGAGTGGTAATTCCTTCAAGTGTGCAAGCTCAGGCAAATAACTGAATGGTGTACTATATATGTATAGAGCCAGCATAACAATCTGATCTCATCTTGCTCATTTAAAATTGGTGCAAGTTTAAATATGATTTTAACGGCGATGTATAGGAAATATAAGTACAGAGCGATTAAGACCAAGATATCCAGCGCATAGTCTTTCGCAACTCGGTTAATAGTCACTACAAACTAAAATCAGGGATCTTTGGTATCAATGGTGCACCTTATCGAGTCATTAGGACACTAAATTCGGCAGGTCCCCCTAAAGAAAATTACATAAATTGTTTCGAGATAATAAACAAACGTAAAAAAGGAAGCCTTATTAGATACAAAGTTCCATAAAATTGAAAAGACCAGTATTACAAAAAACCCCCGGGATTCAATGGAATGCGATAACAGATCAAGCCTCCTATACAACTGAGTCGATATCTGCAATGTCCACCATAACCAAACGGTAAATATTTTCCTCGGTGATTCAAGCAAAAATCCTCAATCAAGAACTGTGGCAAGATGGCACTGAATAGGATGACAAAGTAAAACCCATTCGTTAAAATAACTGTGTATAATTTGCTATCAATTTACCCTACACATCGGAAATTCGAAACCGTCGGTGAATAATTTTCGCCCCCAATTATGAATGGAGCCAGGTGTAGAAGTTCACGTAATGAGGAAAGTTCTCTGATTGCCATTCCCTTGGGAATGGCCAGAAACGATTATTTTACAAATGGCTCTAGAAACTCACAACTTCCGGTCCTTGACCTCTGGGTAGCCAAAGAAAATCCGTTTGAAGGCGAGCTAAAATAAGCAGACGAAACACCCCCTCCACAGGGTTGTACGCTGGGTTTGGGACCCGTGAAAAATTCCTTACAGCCTCGTAAGAGAAAGCGCCTTTCTGATGACGGCCATGGCAACTGCATTCAGGATAACGATATAAGGGCATGTGAATCGAATTTCCGGTCCCTTAATTGGGAAGATGCCGCTGCCAAGCTGTTTGATGTCCTCGTGAAAATAAAGGCTGACATCACCGCCGTCCAATAAATGCGATGGACGGGAAAAGAACTGAGACGACTAGGTCCTTTTGACATTTACTACAGTGGTCATATAAAGGACCGCAAACTCGCTGTGGGACTCGTGGTGGGAGAGAGACACCGCCGCCGAGTACTGTCATTCACACCGGTGGATGAACGTCTAGCCACAACCGGTATCAAAGCGAAGTTCTTCAACATATCGCCCCGAAGGAAGAGAAGGACGATGTGACCAAAGATGCCTTCTATGAGCGCTTAGAGCGCACTTATAAGAGATGACTTCGCCACGATGTCAAAATCGTGCTTGGCGACTTTACCGCCAGGGTGGGCAAAGAAGGTATCTTTGGCACTACGGTCGGTATATTCAGCCTCCACGACGAAAGATCCCCAAATGGGTTGAGGCTGATCGACTTCGCCGGGGCCCGAAATATGGTTATATGTAGTACTAGATTCCAGCATAAGACAATTTATCAAGCCAACTGGCTGTCTCCGGATCGAAAAACGCACCAACCAGATCGGCCATGTTATGATAGACGGAAGACACATCTCCAGTGTTTTAGAAGTGCGTACGCTCTGAAGTCCTAACATCGACTTGGACCATAATTTGTTGCAGCCAAGATACACACTCTGTGCGTCAACAAACATAAGGAATGTTCGACGTCGAGAAGCTGCAATCACAACAGACAGCCGAACGATTTTCTACTCGGCTCGCACTCCTGCTCTCTAAGAGTACTCGTCAACAACTCGGTATAAGGGAATTGTGGGACGGCATTTCAAACTCCTTACGTACGGCTCCAACCGAAACCATTGGTTACAGGGTAGGTAGAAAGTCTTTCATATGTTCCCACGTTGGTCACTTTTTTCGTGATGAGAGCGATTGCTCCGATAAAAGTAACAATTTTTTTGGTAATACTGCGGTGCATACATTTACCAGAGTAGAATCCCAGCTGTCTGTGGGGATGTTTTGTGTCAATTTGAAACAGTGGATTCTAGTTTGATGAATTCTACTCTTATTTCTTTCTTAATTTTTGGCAAGTTCATTAGTGTCGTTACTTGTTAAGAGTGGTGTTTTCCATAATTGTGTGTCTATTTATGGCAGCTCTCCTCTCAGATATGGAATAGATCCAATTGATTTTAGTAGCTTTAATTGATCGATGATTTAAAATTTTTTGGTAGATCTGAATCATCAGTACCTACTACAGCGCCATGAACCATTTGGAGGCGAGTTCAAAATTTTTTAAGATTTTGGCTTTTTATTTATACTATTCAAAGTTTTCTTGTTACTTATGTTTATTTGTTGTTGAACTCCTCCAGCCAAACTGATTTCAAATTCGCGTACTTGAAAATATTTTTATTAACAATGTTGAGCCTTAGACCTCCTTCATTAACATTCAATTTCCTGCTAGCAACATTTCATTTAAATTACCGGTATTAACTTGTGAATCTGTAGTTGCTTCGAGAATTCGATTGACGGTAGATGATAGTGGATTGACCTGACTTTGAACTCTTGTACTAATTTCTCTTTGCTGCTGTTTGAATTTATCAACTGCATTTTAACATCCTTGCAAACCAGTGGAGTGCGCCTAATGATTCTAACAGATTTCGAAGGTGTGTTGTATCCAAGCTCAAGAGCTCCTTCATATGTGATTGTGGGAAAATGTCAATTAAATTAACCATCTCCTCCATCACTGCCAAAAAAATTGGTGGAATACTTAACGTAAGTAAATTATTCCATTATGCGTGACGAGTCCACGGGTAAGAAGAGAAAAGTTATTCAAAACCAAGGGAATGCAAAAATTTTGTTTTGCCGCGAAACATTTTCTCTGGCTAGTTCCGATCTGAGCATCTTTAATTTTGCTTTGTATTACCTCCTGTGGTTCACTCGAAGGCCTAAACAACATTAACTGGTCTCTTGTTGATAAAGGAATGGATGTACTTGTTGTATTCAGTAACTGCCAACATAATGACCTCAAAGGTGTCTCCAAAATTGTTGGTTATCACCGGTAAGATAGTCTGTGAGTTCAATGCTGGTTTATTGTTACTGTAGATCGCTGTAGCCTTTGGGAAAAATTCATGAGCTGTAGGAATGCTGACTTCTGGGGATAGACTGACCAACGGCAAACTTGTCAATGCAAGTGAGGAAAAATTTTGTGTCAGTGTAGCATCTCCCCTTCATGTGAAAAAACTGGTGTCTCTCCAAGCTCCTATTTTCTAAGGTGTCTATTGTACTTAGCCCTGGCTCACGTTCACAATTTGCTGGCTAGTTTTGAAATATTCGCAAAGCATTACTCAGATAGCACCTGCTTCACATTTTGCCGAGCTGATCGATGGGCTCTATCATTTCTCTTTTACCCCCAGCTCCGAAAATATCGACAACACGATTACAAAATTTTAAGGCTGCGAACCTTCGAACCACTTCATCCTGTATCATTTCGTGTGTGCAAGTCACAGTGGAAGGCGTTAACACCTCTGGGTTTGATATTGCTCTCCAGTTCTCTCAACAGGGATTCCATACAGGTGAAGCTAATTCAGTGGCGTCTCTTATTTCTAAATAAAATAAGACTATTAAGGAAAGCACCACTCTTTCAATACTATTTAATTTTGAACAAAATTTAATGATTTTTTCATTGTTTCTATAGTGAGGATCAGTGAAATTTCACTGTGAACCGTTGCTACGCAAGAGTTGGCTTCTTCTTCCACATCTTTAAGCTATTGTCTGAATAAGGCATCTGCGACTAAATTGTCCTTACCAAGATTTTAGAATATTCGTGCACTGGACTCGTCAATGCGCGCTTTCCACCTTTTGATCTTCGCATACAGATTAGACTCTGTTACTGTGAAAGTTAAGAGGTGGTGGCCAGTGAAGATGTTTATGTCTTTATTGTCTATTTAACTTCCTTGTATTGTATTTCTCCTTTAAAGTTGGTCGCCTAGTCGTAGCGAAGGGGCTTAAGTAATAGTAAAGTGCGCATCCCAAAGGAAACACACTCTACTCTTATGACCTAAGAAGGACACCTCATAATTCCCACAATGGTGATATGGATGAATAAACCCTTAGTTTTACGCCCATCTCCTAATGTGGAAGTATGAGGATACCCGCCCCTACACCACCCTAAGCCACGGTGTTGAGGTACCCATGCCGATGGCTGAATGGTCAGTGGGCGGTAATGAATAGCTGATCGCGAACGGTCCCCTCCGATGCCAAGGCGTGGTTGGAGGTATTAAATGCCTTCTCTACGCATACCGGCTCTGCGGACTTGTAACCAACCCTTTGCTGATTACTAGTGGGACCAAACATGAACAAAACAAACTTAACAACATGAACCAATTTGACTACTAGGGAATATAGCCAAAGATCAGGCAGCCGATAACCCAGTTGATGAGGCAGAAACAAAGCGACTCAAATCCTTAATAGAATAATACGAAAGCTTCCTGAAAAGGATGCAATCAGAACCTCAGGAAGAGAGCAAAAACCCGAGCAGTTTCCAAAAAAGGAATCGCTCAATCAGAGAACTGTACGGAACTCTACCCAAAAAGCCTAGGCGGAGTGCAGGGGAACATAGCAGCTGAAAAACGGTAAAGAATTTCTGCGATGTAGCCAGAAATAGCCTACAAGTGGCCATCATAGACGGTAATTCCTCCTCAATACAGGAACGATGGGTAGAGATCGACGTCAGATTGTCGAGTATTGTGCTAAGCTTTGTACCCGACAATCCTCCAGGCTAAAAATCTTCCAAGGCGACAAAGCGTCTGACGAAGATGACACGGAAGAGGTCGACGACGCCATCCAGCTGCTAAGGAATGTGGACATCAAGGAAACCCGATATGCTCAATAACCTAAGATGCGTACAGATTAACCGGCAGCACTTGAAGTGTGTTACAGCGAATCTGACAACCCTCATAAACGAGAGGGTCATCGACATCAGTCTAATACAGGAGCCCTGCGTTAATGAAGACACCATCAAAGGGCTAAACAGCAGTAATTGTAACAGTTTTTACACACGAAACGAAGGTATTATTAATAGAAGTATAAAAGCATACTCTTCAGCAATCGCGAGAAATACAGTACTCCTCTCAAATATCGGGACCCTAGAAGAACAGCATGGAAAAAACTTACCAGTGTAACAAAAAATGCCTTGAAAAAGGAGGCAATAAGAGTATCAGTAATCCTCAGAAACTAGATTCAGATGTAGAGAAGATAGAAAAAATCTTAACTAATAAATACACCCCGCTAACAGTTCTGAAAAATGAAAGTGCCTTCCTTAGTAGAACAGTGAGCTTAAGAATTTGAGAACGCAACTAAGGAAAACTTTCAATGAGAGTTTTAGAAACAAAATCTGGCAACCATGAGAAGATACAAAAAAGCAGTCAGGACAGCTAAAAATTACTCATGGCGATCTTTCTGCACATCGATAGAAAGTTGCAGAGAAACCGCAAAGCTGAGTAAAATGCTATCCGAAGAACATATTAACACTGCCTACATTAAGGCGGAAGGAAATGATTGGAACTCCTTTGCAAAAGAATCTCCGGAGGTACTTGTTAAAACGCACTTCCCCGGGAGTCAGCAAACGCCTATAACGAGGGTTCAACCAGAACCAGCGGCAAACACAGCTGATTACCGAGGCCAGATAGTAGCCAAAAGCAAAATCAAATATGCCATAAATAGTTTTGCACCATTTAAAGCGACAGGTCCTGACGGGAGTATGCCCATAATGCTGCAAAAACTGGTAGAATCAAAGGTTCAAAGGCTTGAAGATAATACAAAGCTAGCATTCAGCTATCTTACAACCCAAGAAGTTGGAAAAGAATAAAAGTTGTGTTCCTTCCAAAACCAGGCAAAAGAACACACGATAATGAAAAGGATTTTAGACCTATAAGCCTAACCTCCTATATGCTGTAGGTACTAGAAAGGCTAATATACTTACATATCAGAACAACTTAAGTTATCGAAGTCCCAACATGCGTACACAATGGACGATCAGCCGAAACTGCTCTTCACAAGGTGATAAATATAATTGAACAATACACCACAGCTGCTTTTTTAGACATATAGGACGCCTTCAATAACATAGAAGTAAATGCTATTTAATTCTCTGACACATGGTGGAATAGGTGACACCGTGCAGATGGATATTATCGATGCTTGAGAATAAAAATATTATAGCATCAAACGTCGCTGGAACACAAACAAGTTATTTGAGTAGAGGGACTCCTCACGGGGGGGTCCTTTCCCCGCTGAACGAAATACTACTCCAATTAAACGGTGGAGGAGTGAAAGCGGTAGCATATGCAGAAGATATATTGTTGTTGGTATCAGGCATGTTTCCCTCAACAGTCAGTGAGATTATGGAAAGAGCACTGCGGTTAAACCTATGGGCTAAGAACAATGGACTAAGTGTTAACTTAACAACTTACAATAAAATCGTGAGCAAGAGTTAGGGCCTTAAACCTATGTATACGACTGTTATAAGACCTATACTTACATATGGAGCTCTGGTAAGGTGGCCAGCGCTAAACAAACAATACAACAATAGAAAATTAAATAGAATACAAAGAACAGCATGTGCAATGTGGGCCTGCGTCAACTACCCAGAGACATCTTTATTCACAAAACAGCAGCTTTTGCGGCTATAAGAACAAAAGAATTGGGTGATTGGAATCAGCAGAATCAGCTAGATTTCAATAGACATTTCCAGGTGAGGATACCCTCTAGACGAGAATGGAGAACAGGCTCAAGAGGGGAGGAAGGACTGCGGAGTAGCACGGGGGTATTTTCCGTTGATCTGGACATTTCTCTCCCTATCCGTCTACCAAACTCGGCTAGCATCTTCCAAGCGGAAGTACTGGGCATAGAAAAGGCCTGCGAAGCTCTGTTGGAAAACCACGAGAGGATACGTAAAGTGTCAATATTTTCAGATAGCCAGGCGGCGCTCCTGGTCTGTTTCTTCGCCCACGACAAATTGCAGCATAGTCTACAATTGTAAGCAAGCATTGAGCTCAATAAAAGACAAGCTCCAAATAGACTTGATCTGGGTTCCCGGCCACAGGAACATTTTCGGCAACGAAAAAGCAGACGGCAAAGGCAGGAGCTTTCCTTAACAAAGCTGAGGCGAAGCTAATACGATCGATCAAAAGAGAGATCAATGGACAATTCCAACAAGTTGCAAATAACAGATGGAAAAACATGACCAAATGTATTATAACTAAACAATTATGGCCAACATATAGTATAACAAGAGGAGAACTAAAGACTTATTAAATAAGTCTAGGAAAAGTATCTACAGAGTAACAGTTACCATAATAAGGCACTGGCCATTTGGAGAACATGCATCCAAAATGCGTATGCTCTACAACAACATCTGCCTAGGCTGCGGAAACCATCGGTGGATTTTTACTAAAAGCATATCGGACATAAGTAGCTTCATCGAAATGGTTTGAAGGAGAAGGTGAAACGTGAAATGGCACGGCAAGTGCTAATTGAGCCCGAGATAGGGGGCTCAATTAAGGCTGCACTCCTACCTACCTACCTACATTGCAATTAGATGTCTCTCTTGGGATAACACCGTGCCTATGTCATAGGCTGAAGCATCTGTCGTTAAATCGAATGCCTTCTTGTAATCGGAGTAACTAAGCACGACATATTCGAGTGCCAAAATAGTACATTACTTTTGAAATGCTGGTTGTTGAACTTCTGAAAACTTTATCGGAATTTTAGGGGACCTGATCCGTCCTTTAAATTGTCTAAAAAAGGCTTTACTATTGCTACAAAGTCCTTAATAAAACATGTATAATAACTTGTTTGCCTAACCCAGGTTCTTTAAAGCTCAAACTGGTCCAGCGTTGAAAAATACTTGGCTTTGTTCCCTAATATCATCGAAATGCTTGGCATTGGGTATTTGTCTGTTCGTTTTCTCATTAAGTTCACGAAAGTCATAACTAAACGGATGTTTCGATTATCCGCATCGTCAGTTGTGCTTAGCCACCACCCATTAGGTTATTGTATGGAGAAATTGATTTTTGATTAATGCCGTTCCTAAGCAGATTTTGAATTTTTTGTTGGGTAAAGTTCTACTTTGGTTTTGGGTAAAGTTCTGCAGAAGTCAATTTCCGTACCCCATTTGAAATACCCTGAGGGTAAGCATAGTCCGCTAGCAAGTCAAGGTCTATTATTCCATCGAATGTTGAACCTAACCTGGTCTGATAAAATTTTGGGATGAGTCTGTGTGAAATTTCATGCCTGTCCCCGTCTGATGACAAGCAGCAGTGATTTGACCCTAAAAAATTTACGGCATCAGAGTCATAACCGATGCTAATATCATCGATAATCTTTTTTCCTGCGTTAGACACTGCGTTGGCATACTCTGCTCTTGCTTCTGAGGGACATAATTTAGCTTTTGTTGTAGCCCGCTCTTTCCGCATGTACGGCCAGATGCAGCATGAAATAGGCTGGAGATAAAGTGGACTGGATCTGGAAAAAGAAGGTTCAACCTTCATGGCACTATTGATATTCAGCTGCCTACTGTTCTGTTGGTTTAACTGGACTTAGCTCTGTAGTTTGGACTGCTTATTGAAATGCGGATTCTTTGTACTGCATGCCTGTGGTTCAGTCCGCTGAAAATGTGTCATCTGCACCTTAATATAAGTCCTACGCTCTCATTCCTCTTGTCATTTTGCAAAATTATTTATTGGCTTAGACGATGAAAAGACAAATGTGTTGATTTTTTTAAATGCAAATCAGTAATAATGAAAAAAATGTTTTAGTTTTGTTTTCAAAATTTATATTAAATGTGTAGGTGAGCTAACTTTTTACTTGTTCTTACTTAATTACTTTAACTTATTTTTATAATTTGAATTATATTAATATTATTTTCAATCTAAAGGGCGAAAAAAACTTTTTACTTTTGAAAATCAAATAATTTTTCTTCCATTTAAAATCTGAACATGTGCAATTTGAAATAAAGAGTATTTTTTGTCAACTTTAAATGACTAATATTAATATTAATCAATATTAATAAATATAAAATCCATGCTAATTGTATTTTGTTGAATATACAAATTATTATGTTTTAATTTATGAAAAATCAAATTAAATTACTTTTAAACGACTAATATATGTAGGAAGACTTAGCCTAGGACCCAATCAGAAATATCCAAAGGCCCAATTTGCCAAATTCCATTCATATTCAGAGGTAAATCACAAAATTTTCAAGGAAACTTGTTCATTTAATTTCATTAAAATATCACATATTTTGATCAACCTGTAAGGTTTTAAATATACCTACGTTTATTAGTCTTCCTTACAAGATGAATATATGTATGTATATTAAATCAGGAAAAGAGTTTGAGTTTAGAAATTAACAGGAATATTTCTATGCATTCATTAGATAGGTATACTTGGAATAATAATCTCAAGTGATATATTAATACATTATATACTAGTATTTGTGGGGAACCGTTATATTTAATAATATAGTTGACATTGATAAACTTTTGCATATGCAGGTTTCAGATATTCATTTCTTTCATCATATCTTGCAACTGCTTTTCTTCCTTGATAATGATTGGTAACCATTTTTCGGACGGTATAAACAATGGTTTATATTTAAAGTGGATCGATTCTGTTGTGCTTTTATTGTAATATTTATTTTCAGATGGATTATCCTCAATTATGTCCACCAATCTATTAATTTCTTGTAAAAGTTCGTCAATGGAAAGCAAAAACAATTCGCAATCTTTTTCAATATAATAACGATCATTACCGTGGTAAATACTACTTTCTTGTTGCGGGGAAATAAAACTCCGGGGTGAATGATTAGCTTGAATAGCATACGGCACAAATTTTTTCGAGTTATTATCAGCAGCCAAGTCCCCATATTCAAAATTCCATGATAAAAGAGTAGGTTGTTGAAGATTTGGCCTAAAGTTATTTTTCCGCAATTCCTTAATATCGATTTCAATATTAGGAACGCTTTTCTCCAGTCCAGGATCCATCGAGTTATCAGATTTATAATGCAACTTTTTATTTCGTTTCCCGTAATCTGCACTAACTGCATCTTTTTCTATAACATTTCTATCCCTTAATTCATTTATTTTTCCGTAATTAATCAAATATGTATTCAAAAAGATATCTCCAGGAATCCTTGGAAGTAGAGTTTGAGTAGCTTCATTGGAAACTCTTACATAGTCAGTCATTTGCGCAACGGAATATGTTAAAATAACTGAAATAAAAATTAAAAAAAGAATCAATATATGTAAAACAAAACATTATATTTATTATATATTAACTATGAATATATAAGGTTCCCACCGGTCGCTGTTTTTTAATTAATTGGAATTTTAATCGGAGAAATTCACCTCCCGACGAAGGAACTCACTTCATGAAATATTAATATAATAGGATTTTTATCATATATGACCTTTTTTTTAATTTCTAATATATGTACATAGGTATATACTGACTCGAACATTGATTTGCCCCGGTCAATTATTATGTCAATGCAGGGGCGTCGCGAGGATCCAGATCATGGGGGGGTGAGTAACTTTGAAATGCCGACTCATTTCAAGAATTTGCGATTTAATGTATATGTTTATAAATATATATAAAATAAGGATATCTTCATTTCTGATAAAGTATTACGGAGAAGTTTGACAACATAATAGCATAATTCATTATTTTATTCTCAAATAAGTATTGTACATATTAGTATAATCATCATTTAATATGTTTATCTTAATATAAAATACATATATTGTTCAGCCACGTGTTACGCGGGAAAAAACAAGATTTTCTTAAGAAATTGAATTGCAAAAAATATAAATTTCTGAGTTATATTTTCACTCTGCGATGTTTCAACATTGACCATTTTCCAACAACATCGCGCAGATCGATTTCGTCTACTTTATCCTTTGAAGAAGAAAGCAGCATCAAAGAATTCAAACGTTCATCCCCCATTGTTGTACGCAAATCGTTGAAAACAAATTTCAATTTACTAAAAGAACGTTCACATGAAGCTGACGTGACAGGAGCAGTCATTATGTAATGAACAATTTTGTATGCAGAAGGAATGACCTTTCTCAATTTGTACACTACTATAGAAATGTCATCGAAAGATTTACACTCTTTACATGAATCAAAAAGAATTTGTGTTTCAGCAAAAATACAATCTAGATCTTCACTGAAGAACTTAGGTTCCAATTGCGCAACAAATTGTATAGATTCTATTGTAATATTTCTTCTGTTAGCTGGAATCCTGAACATCTCTTGAATGCGTTTGAAGGTTGACATAGTTTCTTGCAAATTATCTTGAATACAATTTGTGAAATTTTCGAGGACAATTTTGAATTTTTTTTCTATAAAATGTCTGGAAATCAAAATTACAAGCAGTTGCTGGATTATCGTCATATTTCTTCGAAGCACGGCGTGTTCTGTGGTGTTTCGAAAAGTCATTTTCAGGGTTGATCTGACACTTTTCAGCAAATGCAACTGAACTCGCTAGCAATGCGTTAATTTGTGAATCGTCATTCATTTGTTGGAATGACGCTGATGTGCTTTCAATCAGCAATAATGCGTCAATGACGTTCAATTTCTCGGCTTCCAAACTTTCTGTCAAATTTTTTACTTTAAACATTACATTTTTACAAAAACATAACTAGCTAATAAAATCAAAATCCAGAATTTTTTTAAGCAGACCAGAAGCTAATGTACGTGTATTGTTATCAAAATTTTCTGAATCTTTTTGAATGACTTCCAAAGCGTTAACAATACCTTCGAAAGAAATCCACACAGCTTTTACTGTTTCAGCCCGAGCAGTCCATCGTGTTATTGACAGGTTTTTCAGTTGCAATGCATTCTCAATATCATTTAATTCTTTTCGCAAACTAAGAAAACGTTTCGTACTTCCAGAAAAAAAAACGTACAGTGTTTCTAAAACGTTAAAGAATCCTTTAATCAAAACACTTGCATTGCATGATGTTTCAACAAATATGTTGATCCGATGAGCATGACATGGTATATAAGGGATAGTTTTCTCACATTTTTCTGACAATTTTCGCTGGGTTCCTTTATACTTGCCAGACATGTTTTTTGCAAAATCGTAGGACTGGAAAACAATTTTTTTGATCGAAATCCCCATTGAATCAAGAGCTTCTACAAATTTTTTTGGCCAACTCTTCGCCCGATTTTTTTTATATATATATTATTATATTGCACATATAAAAGTAAATTAGGAGATAACCGACTTTTGAAAGAATGGCGATCGACAGTAAATTCATTCTTCGAACTTAAAAAAAAATATATTCAACCCCTGTTATTCGAACATTGTAGTGTTTTAATAATCCTCGTGGAAATTACGAAAAGATGTCTTTTTAAGCTTGCTTCCGCAATTATAGAGCTACATATTTATTGCGTTTTACTGAAGTTAGAATTTTCATAAATGCCGGCTAGTGAATTCGCAATGGATATGACGTAAAAGTTAATGTGCAATAATATATTTTGATGAAAATCTTAAAAATATTCAATAAGTTTTGACAACAAATTTCCGGGTACTTGGCAACTCTTACTGGAATTGCCGAAAGGAACTTTCAAATTTTCAGTTATGATATTAAAACGGCCGAAAATGCCGACTCGTTCATAGATGGGGGGGTGTCAGAAAAAAATGTAAACAAACAAATTTTTTTAAAGCAATGAATCTAATTTCATCTGAAAATCGACTTAACAAATGAAAAAAATGCATCCATTATTTCTATTATATGGAAAATATTAAAAAAGCCGTCTTTTTATTTCAAAATACTATATGACAATCTTTTCTTTTGATAAATATTAAGCGATGTGAATTCTTGAATGACAATAACAGCTGTTTTTTGATCTTTCTAACGGCAGTGAGAACTCTGTTGGGTTATGAAATCCTTAAATATAATCTAATCTTTTAAATTTTCGGTCTGAACATGGTACTAGACGCTCTTTACAGGATTACATACTCGATTTACTTTGTCCACAATATGGTCGCATATGTTGCTGCCACCCTCTTTTATTTATAATTAGATACATATTAAATCTAAAGATTTATAATGTTGCCAGAATATATTTACATATATATAAAGCTGCCACAGTTCGACTATCCCGACTTATAATCGTCCCGATTACGCTTTCATTAGAGAGACTATGGTCTAACCTAGGTTTCACATTTGCTATTTTCCATATTCCTTCATATTTCTCTATGTAAATACTTGTCATTCAGAAGTATTTTGCAAACTCTATGGTGACCCTTGAACTTGGGGCATTCCTTTTACATACACCTGGAGTACTTATATAATTTTTTACCATAACATAATCCCCTTCCATATACTTTCTTTGCGTCCGGTGTTTATCTTTCAGTAATTTATTATAATTTTGAGACTTTGAAATATTTTCTGCTGCCTTATCCCTAATTTCTGCTAAGTTACGCTTATTTTTGTTTAAAACATTTTCTTTTAGTCTTTCTCTAAGAAAGTCAACGACAGTTCCCCTTTGTAAAATTTTTGAAAAGTAGTTCGCTTAGAGTTGTGCTTATACATACTACGTTGCATTGTATTGTTTAAAGCATACTCTATGTCTGGTAAAAATTTTTCTAAGCTAAAAGTAGAGCAACCGCTGGTTAGTTTTGCTATCATTGGTGCAAGACTACGATTGACGCGCCCCACCTCTCCATTAGCTTGTAGCGATCCAGTCGCAATTTTGACATGTTTTACGTTATTTGTTTCTAAAAAATTTCAAAATCTTTTGATGTGAACGCACTGCCCCGATCAGATAACAATATCCTTGGACGATTGTAATTACTAAAATACGGTTCTAAACAGCTCGGGACCTCCCTCGTGCCTGCTGAACACATCGCATATAACTTAACAAATTTAGTCAACCCATTTATAACCAAAAATAATATTTTTATTATTGCACTGAAAGCTTTGTCATTTCCCATATGACCCATTTCATCGTGATACTTTCTAAATAATTGTTCTTCCATCTCAATTGGTATATAAAATAATATATTTTGGCCGTTTTTTCTACAAGCTAAGCCATTACGCATTTCAGAAACAGCATTTTTCCTATTTTTCAACTCTCCCCGGATCCCTATAATTTTTCTTTCCCGATTTTGGCAAATTGACAGATTTTGCTCAAACGTGTTTTCTTCAAGAACTAGGATATTTGAAGTGCGACTAAGTGCGCCCAAATGAAGCATTCTGTTCCCGTTACGATGTTCGAGAACATATTGAACAAGTGCCCATCTGGCTATCCTCAGATTTATTTCCTTCTTATTTAAAGTGTGAGTGTATTGCAATCAGTGATTATCTTAAACTTTGATCCTTGCAGATATACCCTAAATCTCCGAAGTGCATAAATAATTGCAAGTGTTTTCAGCTCAAAGCTGTGGTATTTAGATTCGGGATCGCTTGTATGTTTCGAAAAATAAAAGACTGGTTGAAATTTGTCGTCGTTTTTTTTGTTGTAATAATATTGCACCTAATTCCTGTGAGCTTGCATCGCAATGCAGCTCTGTATCATCGCTTGAATCGTAAATCGCTAAGATAGAAGACCCAATTCATTTATTTTTAAGTTTCTCAAAAGACTGTAACTCATCTTCTCCAAATGTAAATTTAACGTTTTTTTTAGTTTGTATAGAGGCTGAGCTTCTCGTGAAAAATTCTTAACGAATCTTCGAAAGTATGAACATAAGCCCAAAAAACTATGTACAGATTTTGTGTTTCTGGGCATAGGAAAGTTCACTATAACTTCTACATTCTTTTTATTCGATCGAATACCTTTACTCGAAACGTTATATCCTAAATAGCGTATTTCTGCCTCCATAAAATGGAATTTGTCTAATCTCAATTCTAATTTGTTTTGTACTAACTTATCTAAAACTTTCTGTAAAATGTACTATAGCTATCGCGATATCGTCTAAATAAATAGCAAGTTTCTCTGCTCGAATTAGATCATCGAAAAAGTGCTTAAAACCGCTGAAAAGATGAAGGGGTATTTTTCAGACCGAAATGCATTTTCAAAAACTCGTACTGTCGCAAAAGAAGTGTATTTAATCGATTCTTCAACCATGTCTACGTCATAGAACGCATTAAGTCATCTAAAACAACCTTAACTTTTTGTTTTTCACTGTATGACAGTCTTCTCGGAGGGCAATTAAAGGTTTTTCTGTACTCAGCAATAGCTTCATCTCACATCTATTTTTGGCGTATCGAGACGCTCACAACACATATAAGTGTAAGTTATTAAGTACAGTTTTCATTGATCTATTACACTCTTCATCAAATGTATTATTTCCGACTTTGAAATTCGAATCTTCCATATTAGATTCTAATTTTAAATTATATTTACTTAAAAAGTGTCTTCTTAAAATGATTGGATAAGTCATCGTTTCATTTGTTTCAACTAACATTGTTAATTCAATACTTATGTTTATTTCACCATATTTTAAGAGTACATTATTTTTTCTGTTTATTAATACATCTGATATGAACTGTTGGCGAACAAAACTAATATGGCTTCCCGTATCCATTAGCGATTGTAATAAAGTTTTTAACTAAATTTGGAATTAATAAATAAATAATTTAAAAATCTTACAAAATCATCGTCTTCCGTCAATGCTTTACAGTGCGGCTCTTCCTTTGAGAACAATTTCTGTACATATGTACATGGCAAGCACCATGCTCTCGTTTGGGGTTTCGGCATACATTTGCTAAAAGTCCAAGGAGTTACAATTGAAGCATCTCGCGATCTCCGCTGCCTGTTGTCCATTACTCGACTACACATGTCGATTAACTGCTGTCATTTTCTTTGGTATATACCATGGCAATTGAATATTTCGAAATGCTTCTGACAATTCATATTTGTTATTCATTTTAGCTTGCGAATGTAAAGTGTTATCCGGAATACCGTGGTTTCAAAATTTTTCTTTAGCATCAAATTGTTGTTTTTTCTTCAAAGAGAGAGCTCATTTCCATTAAAAACTTATCAATAAGCATTGCAATCAAATCACAAAAATTTAGCGCATTACCTTTTAATTTATTTGCAATTAGCGCTCTTATGTTGTTATCATCAAGTTGGTAAACACTCTGAATATTTTTTAGTTGTGCTTGCCATAATTTAAAGCATTCACCACTACCAGGAAAGTCAGAAATATGCTCGTTCACATCGGCGAACTTTTGCTTGTTGGAAATGTTTCTTGTTTCATCATCACTATTTCTCAACTGTTCTTTTTCACTCTTTAGAAGTTCGTTTTCCATTTGCTTTAGTTCTCATTCACGCTTCAACCATTGTTAAATTCACCACACTTGTCGGTAATGTTTGTACTGCTCCTTCGTTGATTTCCTCAGGAATCGTGACTTGTTTATAGTCAGCGTCAGCGTCAACCGTCGAATTTCGACGAAGCCCCTCAGAAATTTGTTGTAGGCGAACAATTAGTTCGGCTTTATTACTTGTTGTTTTATGCCCGAGCAAACGCAAACTAAACCAATGCTCACTTGGCAACATTTTGGGTACAATACATTATATTGGACGTTCTTTAAATGATTACGCACTCGTTTTACTTTGTCCACAATATGGTCGCATATGTTGCTGCCACTCTATTTTATTTATAATTAGATACATAATGAATTTACAGACTCATAATATTGCCAGAATATATAATTTACATATTTATAAAGCTGCCACACTTATAATTTTTATTTATAGTTAGTTTTTAATTTTTATTATAGTTAGAGTTATAGGTCACCCAGAACCCAACGCGTGGAGGTGGCTGCTCTTCGGGTTCTTCCCAAGCCTAACCCAACCAACCAGGCATATGACAGGCTTGTTTTAGTCTGAATCTGTGTCAAATTTATTGATAAAATCAGATTTTGTACTAAACTTTGGCACTTGTTGCCTAGATTTCAGTGTAGAGCGTATAAAACGATCACGAGATTGGGGGCCAATAACTTTAGAAGATGCCTCTGTCACCAGTTTAACCTCTGTCACCATACCTCTGCAGTGTCTCCCGACAGCCCTTTTATGAGTTATTCGTTAGAAACTGAACAAAGAACTGGTGGAACAGTCAAGGTAATAGTCTTCCAGTTAATCATATCGTAATAATTATTAGCTTTGAAATTCAGCTTTGGCACTTTATTACATCTAACCCTTCCATTTACAGTGTCAGACTCTGCTTCTCTGGCTGCCAGAAGACGGTCAAGGGCCAACTTTCTGACTTATATCCGTTCGTCAGTCATCATACTAAGGAGAATGTTTTCTGGAAGAGCAAAGAAAGCATTCTGTTGAATGGATGAATCGACAACCTTGCGCCGTTTAGCAGGTAAGTATCTTGATCTTTGAGTTGCAGCATAGAGATGGCGCGAGCCATCTTTGATTGAACTGTTGAATCTTATTGAGAACCACAAAGGTGAGTAAACTGTAAGTATGTACTTGACCAAAATCTTTATTTCCTTTGTTGGTTTGTCAGTAGAAATGTATAATCTCAGAATTCTATTTGCACAGGTGAGCCAGCGAGATTTGCACATGTTACCTGGATGCATCGACGCTAAACCTGAGGAACATTGACCGGAATAACAGCTTCTGATATTTTATAGGATAAGCTTGGTCTGTGCTAAGTTGGGTCGAATTAATAACTTCAGAAGGTAATTGGCAGGATGAAAACTTTCAAATTTGACAACAGGCAACTTCTCACAATCAGGGAGCAGTTTACCTATGTCGCCAGAGAATGTATTTGGACTCTTTGAGACACCATCTATGTGTTCGAAAAGAGCACGAAATGGAAGTTCGTTGAAATGTAGAAGACAAACAACCCACTCTAATGGCATACCTATTCTTTCTTCTAGTTTCCGAATGATTTCACCTTTCCAACCTGTGTTCGTGTTGGTGCCATCAGCATCGACAACTTCTAAATGTTCCACATCAACTGAATTGTCTTGTAAATGTTGCCATATAGCTTGCGTCTCATCCCCAGCTAACCCGGAAGGTAGTATGTATGTTCCTCTTTGACAGTGTCGCGGTAGTACTTTTCACCTTCGCTGACTTGTGTAAGTGTAGTGTCTTTGCGGCCGTCAAAATACAGCCCATATACAGAGTCAATACTTTCGGTGTTTTGGAGCTTAACTCCAACACTTTTTTTTCCCAACTAATCTTGCATTTGTCAGTGACAAAGCTAGCCTGATCATTTGTTATCAAACCTGCTTTTTTGGCATCCAGAAAAGCAGATAAAACAATCAAGGCCGCTGCTCTATCACTTACTCCAAATCTTTGGGCAGCTAAAGCAGTGTGTTCTAATATTAGTGTGTTTTGTTTGGTTTTAGAGGATGGAAGAGAAAATTCATCATCAGCATCGTTTTTGGAAGAATCCATGTGCGACGCACCTACATTGTTGTCGTCTGTATGAGAGTCTGGCTGATCTGAATGGTCACGTGTTCTAGCTGATACTTTTCTGGTAAGTGCTGATGTTAAATGATGTTTTGAAAGCTTTTCTTTACGTTCATTTTTCTTTGTAATCTTGTTTGTTTCAGATATATATACACTTCCAATGCGATCAATTCGTCTGGTTCTCTGGTCCAAGAGAAATGGTTGTTCATTGATAGGAACTTTCCTTTCCTTTGGACAAGTGCAAGAAGAAAAATAAACGCATTTACAAACAGCGATGTCAAATAATTTTCCGACAGAAAAGACAAAGTCATTTTTTTAGAGCTCAAACCTATTGGGTTCCTTAAAAACATTTGTTTAAGAGTCAGAAATTTCTTATGGTATGTGGTGAGCATTTGTACAACTCTGGTGTGTGGAACTATCGGAATAGATGACCTTTTGAAAGTATTTTCAAACTTTTTTGCAACTATTTCTGTAACCTCTTTACTCCTAGGTTCATAGTTGTCGCCTCGGAGTCGCCCTATACGAAATCTTTCAAACTGATAACACAAAAGAACATCCTTGTAAGTAGGTAAATGGGACTCAGAGAGATTGTAAGGATATATGCCAACACAGGACATTTCTGTCTAAATTTAAATTTAGATAGAGACATTTTGAGCTCTGTGTTCTCTTGAGAGAATATAAGTGATAGCACTCGGCGAAATCAACGACAAGAATGAAGGAACCCGAGGAAAAAATATTTATGTGGAGACCAGTCCGAACGTGTCGTATGGCGCAGGGAAATGAATGTAAGTGATAGAACTCGGCGAAATCACCGACAAGAGTGAAGGAACTCGATGAAAAAATATTTGTGTGGAGACTTATCCGAACGTGTCCTTTGGCGTAGGTGAATGAATGTGAGTGATAGCACTCGGCGAAATCAACGTCAAGAAGTGTGGCCGCAAGCCGATCATGATCACATATGTATACCATTTCGGTAGCAAATTACGTGACAAATAACTTTTGTTTATACATTTTGCCATGAGATGCGTATTTCAGGCGCTAGGTAGACAATTTCACGATTTCAGGCGAATTTCCGAAATTTTAAGGCCGAAGTTGGGGTTGAAGATGCAATCCGATCTCAAAACAAAAAGTTGCATTGGAATCATGAAGTACTAAGGCAACTTTTCCGCACTATTAGAAATCCCGAATCGAAAAAAGTCCGGAATCGACCCACCCTAGTATACATTAGTCTCTCTAGCATTTCTGAAAGGCGCTTATGATGACAAAATCATAAAATAGCACCACAAAATTTTAATAAAATGTTGAAAAAATATAAATATTATAATAAATAATACATACCACAATATATGGCCTAACGGGGCAAATAAGTGTCTCTGTGAGAAAACAAAAACAAAGTGAAAAGAAAAAGTAGCCTATAGAGATTTAACAAATTATTATAAACGGACGCGGCACGATTCCGATTACTTTGGCGGAGGGGTTAAAAAACCGAATTTCCGTATAAATGGGGTATGTGCGGATAGGGGAGCTTCTCCAGAGAAGAAATATCCAAAAATAATAAAAAAATAACTTTTATTTTTTAAAATATTCACGATTAAAAGTTCAAAAATTTGCACTAATAACACATGGAATTTCTCTGTATATTTAAATATACACTCTAAACATTGAAATACGTTCACATTTCACTTTTGTTTTGGTATATTTTACCTAAATTTATTAATTTAAAAATCACTTAGCTCACTCATCGTTGAAAAGGTTAGATTGTTTACAATTATTAGGAAAACAAGCCTTGCCACATCCTAACAGCAAATATGTAGGATTTTTAACAATTTTTTTTTGTTTGCTTTTTCACGTGATACTTTTTTCTATATTAACTATAAAAAAAATCTTTCCACATATGTATATGTGTAATATGTGATTTATGTGACTGAAGTACTTTTGCGTTGTACTCCTTTCTGCGTTAAAATAAAAAAAATATATTGAGTTTCGTTATAAAGTGGTTATATTTTTTGGTTATCTTGCACTGTTGGAAAAAAATTTGAGTTTTCGTTATAAAATGGTTAAATTTTGGTTATAATATCTGTCAGCGCTTTCCATTTATTATTGAATATACGTTTTTTTGTATATTAGGTGACAATATATTTTATAATATTACTATATAATATTACTTACTTGTTTATTAAATTAAATAAAGAACATATCCACATGAATGGATAGAGGAATTTTTGAGAAAAAAGTCATTTCAGCGAATTTTCTTATTATCACATGGCAGCGCTCCATTTCGTCGTAATTTTTAGCACACACATGATGTTCACTATGAGTGTACAATGTAACTTTTAAAATCAATATTTCTTCGGTAAAAAGATTGTAGAATGTGGATTTATTTAAAAGTTTATAGTTTAATTTAATTAATTTGAAATAAAAAATGTGAGTAAAGTGTGTTTAATGTGGCGAAATAGCTTGTTGAAATGTTCGAATTTTGGGAATTTTTGAACTTCAAGGTCGAATATCTCGTAAACTAAGCGTTTGCGGTACCTATAACCCCATATATTTTTTAATCAGAGAGGACTTCCTCTTTCCAACGGTACCTTCAAATCGCGGCGCCAAAGAAATCGGAATTGTGCCACGGACGCGGAGTCAACTGAATTACAAAAATAAAATCAGTAAAACGCAAATCGGGCGCAATTTAATAACCACTTACAAAAACTGCCACCTAAAACACAAAAGGCAGGAGATAACAACAGCAAGCAACAACTGGGTAGGACGTCACCAAACCCGGAAGAAAGAAAAAATATATGGGAAATTTGGAAAGAAGGAGCGAAAAAAATTATTGGTATACTCAAATACCGTTGGCGGAAAATTAAATTAAATTTAAAAATTTACTCTCAAGCAAATATAAACAACACGTAAACCCTCTGACATACATTAATTGAAATTGGCATTTCATAGTTACTAATATATGTATGTATAAGACAAGGTGCATACCATAGTAAACAGGACTTTTGGAATCTAGCGCCCCCTGATGGCGCCATCTATATGTCGACTAGTGCGTTAGAATCTGCTCCCCACCATTTGTAATTTTTGTGAATTTCATGACATTTAAGTGATTGAAAGTGAAGTTATTGCGTTTTATGTATGTATGTGTCATCGGTGTGAAAATAAATTTCGAACAAAGAACCAACATTTTAAAATTGGTAAAACTTTCACCGAAACGTTTCAATTGATGAAACAAGTTCGCCGTTTCCGGCCCGAATATCGCGAAGATTAATGCGCCGCCTCATCGATCGACGCTTGTGACCGATTAGTTGACCAAAAAGCACATTTTCACCAATAACCACTCCTAGTATTCACCTGATATGACACCGTGCGACTTCTTCGTTTTCGGAAAAAGCATTTGCATATGAAAGGAAAGCGTTATGCAAACGTAGAGGCCGTTCAAAAGACTTGCACCGGCATACTGGCAACGAGCGAAAACACTCGTTCGACATGCTTTTGGACCGTGCAAAAAGCTACATTGAAGCACAAGGAGACTATTTTGAATAAAATAAATTGATTTTGCCGAAAAAAACATTTGTTCTTTTTTTTAAAGTCCTGATTACTTTGGAAAGGTCCCTGTATATGTAATTTTACTTTTTGCGCTCTTATCGGACTGCTGTTAAATACGCGCATACATATACAATATATATGCATTTAGCAGTTCCTCAGCATGGAAGATGGAGTCACGTGTAGAAGTTCACGCAAGTAAGGAAAGTTCTCTGATCGCCATTCACTTGGGAGTGGCCAGAAATGATTATTTTACATATGGCTCAAGCAGCTCGCGACTTCCGGTCTTTGACCAAGTATCCTCTGGTTAGCCTAACAACATCCGTTTGAAGGCGAACGAAATAAGGATTACTAATTGAGGACATGCACCTGGAATGTCCGGTCCTTTAATTGGGATGGTGCTGCTGTCCAGCTGGTTGATGTCCTCGTGAAAATAAAGGCTGACATCACCGCCGTCCAAGAAATGCGATGAACCGGACAAGGACAGAGACGAGTAAGTCCTTGTGGCTTTTACTACAGTGGAGCGCAAGATTGGTGTGAGATTCGTGGTGGGAGAGAGACTCCGCCGCCGAGTACTATCATTCTCTTCGGTGAATGAGCGTCTAACCACAATCCGCAGCAAAGCGGGGTTCTTCAACATATCGCTTATTTGCGCCCACGCCTCGAAGGAAGAGAAGGACGATATGACCAAAGATGATGATAAGCGCTTGGAGCGCACTTATGTGGGCTGCCCTCGCCACGATGCCAAAATCGTGCTTGGCGACTTTAACGCCAGGGTGGGCAAAGAAAGTATCTTTGGCACTACGGTCAGTAAATTCAGCTTCCACGACGAAACATCCCCAAATGGGTTGAGGCTGATCGAGTTCGTTGGGGCCTGAAATATGGTTTCTGTAGTACTAGATTCCAGTACAAGAAAATGTTTCAAGCTACCTGGCTGTCTCCGGATCAAAAAGCCACCAACCAGAGCGATATGTTGTGATAGATGGAAGAGTGTTTTAGACGTGCGTGCGCTCCTAAGATCGACTCGGACCACTATCTTGTTGCAGAATAGGTTTGCACCCGCCTCTGTGTAGCAAATATCGCACGTCAACAGACACAAGGAAGGTTCGACGTCGGGAAGCTACAATCATAATAGACGGCCGAACGATTTTCTACTCGGCTTGCACTTCTGCTCTCTGAGAGCACTCGTCAACAACTCGGAGCGGAGAGAAAACAGACTACCTGCCTCGCAACGTTGCAATCAACCACAACACGTTCGGAATGGGATAGTTACCGAGAGTTGAAAAGGGAACCGAGACGGATTTCCAGGCAGAAAAAGAAAAGGGCCGAAACGCTAGAGCATGAAGAGCTTAATAAGCTGGCCAACAAGGGTAATGTTCGAAAATTCAACGAAAAAATGCGACGGCTTACCGGAGGTTTCAAGACCGGAGCATACTTTAGTAGAACCCAGCCAACACTTCTCGAGTCTGCTGAATGGCACTGAACGTACAATGCCATGAGAATGCGAACCCGATTCCCCAATCGATGACGATGGAGCAGACGTTCCATTGCCCGAACATGTAGAAATTCGAAGCAATTACCCGTCTGAAGAACAACAAAGCGGCGGGGGCCAATGGATTGCCGGCCGAGCTATTCAAACACCGAGGCGAAGAACTGATAAGGAGCATGCATTAGCTTCTTTGTAAAATATGGTCGGACGAAAGCATGCCCAGCGTTGGGAATTTAAGTGTGCTATGCCCAATCCACAAAAAGGGAGACCCCACAATCTGCGCCAACTACGGTGGGATAAGCCTCCTCAACATCGTATATAAGATTCTTTCGAGCGTATTGTGTGAAAGATTAAAGCCCACCGCCAACAAACTGATTGGACCTTATCAGTGTGTCTGTAGACCTGGAAAATCAGCAACCGACCAGATATTCACCATGTGCCAAATCTTGGAAAAGACCCGTGAAAGGAGAGTCGACACACACCACCTTTTCGTCGATTTCAAAGCTGCTTTCGAGAGCACGAAATGGAGCTGCCTTTATGCCGCGATGTCTGAATTTGGTATCCCCGCAAAACTAATACGGCTGTGTAAACTGACGTTGAGCAACACCAAAACAACTACCGTGGGATAAGCCTCCTCAACATCGGGTAAAAGGATCTATCGAGCGTACTGTGTGAAAGATTAAAGCCCACCATCATCAAACTGATTGGACCTTATCAGTGTGACTTTATACCTCGCAAATCAATAACCGACCAAATATTCACCATGCGCCAAATCTTGGAAAAGACCCGTGAAAGGAGAATCGACACACACTACCTCTTTGTTGATTTCAAAGCTGCTTTCAACAGCACGAAAATGAGCTTCCTTTGTGCCGCGATGTCTGAATTTGGTATCCCCGCAAAAAAAATACGGCTGTGTAAACTAACGTTGAGCAACACCAAAAGCTCCGTCAGAATCGGTGTGCGGGGGTTCTGTTAGGTGCGTTCTTTCCTAGGTCGGAGGTGCAGGTACCTCAAGCACAAGAGTTGCCTGTCCCTCCAATAGATGATGGGGAGTTGGGGTACGCCTTTGGCCTGGTTAGGTCTAAAGGGTCCTCAGGTTTTGATGGTTTGAACAGAGAGATGTGTAAAAGCTTATGGAAGTTCATTCCGGAATACCTGGAGGCCATTTATTATAAGTGCGTCTGGGAGGGATACTTTCCTCGCGAGTGGAAAAGTGCTAGGGTTGTTCCTCGCCTGAAGTCCCCCGATAAGTTCAGGAGCGATCCTCGATCTTATCGGGGCATCTGTCTCCTTCCAGTACTTGGAAAAGTGCTGGAAAGAGTCATGGTGTTACGGCTTCAGGAGCTAACGAGGGGTATGTGGTCGGATAGGCAGTTTAGGTTCAGGAAAGGACGCAGTATAGAGGATGCGTGGTTCTATGTTCAGAATGTCGTTAGAGAGAATGTCAACAAGTATGTCCTTGGTATATTTGTTGACTTCAAGGGGGCGTTTGACTACCTAAGCTGTGATCGAATGGTGCAACGGCTGGAGGAGCTTGGCTGTCCGGAAATTACTCTTTGGCGGAGTTATTTCTCGGACAGAAAGGCCTCTCTTGTCGGCATGAATGAGGGTGTGGAGATTGGAGTGGGTCGTGACTGCCCGCAGCGTTCCATCTGTGGTCCATATATTTGGAACCTTATGATGGATACTCTGCTTGGGCAGCTCGAGCCACTCTGTAAGTGTTGTGCGTATGCGGACGACCTTCTTCTTATGGTTGTAGGTCGCTCGAGGTCTGAACTAGAGCGGGCGGGAGGAGATCTCTCAGAGATCGTTAATTCTTGGGGTTTAGGTGTGGGAGTGCACATATCGAGAGAAACAACGGTGACAATGCTGCCTAAGGGCAGATTGTCAGCGGTTCGTCCACCGATTGTCCGTGTGAATGGGGTCAGCATCAGATATGTGACGCAAGTCAAATATCTGGGACTGACCATGAGTGAAAGGATGTGTTTAACTCCACACTAGGCGAATGTGAAGGAGCGACTGTAGGCAAAATACGACGGATTTTGAGGATCGATTGGGGTCTCGGACGTCGTGCGGTCCGCACCATATATCGTGGCTTGTTTGTGGCCTGTGCCACTTAATGAGCCCCTGTATGTGGGACGCAGCCACGACTGTCTGGGGGACTCAAAAACTCCTCTCAATCCAGCGTTGCATGATGCTTGCTTGTTTGCCTGTATGTCGCACCGTCTCAACGGATGCGATGCAGGTCTTGTTAGGTGCACCCGTCTTGACCTGATTGTCATTCAGCGTGCTGTTGCATTCAGGTTAAGAAGGTTCTTAAGTGTGTCATTGCTGCGGAATAACTGGATTTCCGACGATGATGTTGAGAGAGAGGGATATCTAGGGAGCAAGAATCTCCTAGATGATAGGGTTAGGTGTAGGTGGCAAGAACGTTGGGACAATAGTCCTAACGGCCGAGTGACGTACGAGTACATTCGGGACGTGGGGTTCGTTGAGGATAACCCAGACTTCAGATTTTGTCTGAGTCTGGGTTTCCTGCTTACGGAGCATGGGCCTCTGAATGCACTTTTGCATCAGAGGCACCTTTCGGATACGTCGGGGTATTTTTGTGGGGCGGGGTTAGAAAATTGGTCGCATTTAATTGCGGAGTGCCCGATGTACTCGGACATTAGGGATTTGGGTGGTATGGGGATTAGCTGGACTGATGGACGATTAGGTGTTAGTAGTGTGATCTCCACTAGTCGGAATACCGAACAGTTAGGGTCGTTTGCGCATGAGTTATTTAAGCGGCGAAGGCGGTTAGCTGGAATTAGGGTTTAGTTTTTTATTTGATTGGTGTGTGTATGTGATGTATGTATGGGGTCCAACCCCTGGCCACCAGTCCAGAGCCGTATGGAAGCTCAACTGGTAGTAGTTTCGGCTACGAGGTCTGACCGGAGACTTAACTCCTGGTACCACGGGGAACCAGGAGCCCTTGGAGGTAACTCCAACCTGCTCATGCGGACTGGCCCCTCGGGGAGTATCGTGGTGATTGTGGTTAAAACCCAAATCGTGGGAAGAACTGACTTTGTCAGTTGAATGTGGAGTTGCATTGCATCCGGGTGCCGGACCCAAAGCACGGCAGAGGTTTCAGATGGGCCTCGAACCCTACCAAGGTGGTTAGTGTGTCCATTCCACACTGCCAATTGGTACTGAAAATGCTTAGCATTCTCAGGGCGCTGATCAACGCATCGATTTGATCCGCTGTGCTTTTGAGCGCCGTGGAGCAAGGCTATCGTCAGCAGGTGACCACGTAAAACACACCGGACGTTTACTCAGACTCATAAATCGGTTTAGCTTGGCAACATGTAGCTAGTGCAGATCATGCGACACGAGGGTTCAAACCATTTCAACTCACCAGCAGAACACTCTACTGTCGATAGTGATATGGTCTTCTTAGGGAAATTCGAGTAATAGCGTATATGATAAAAATTAGCAAACGACTCCAAAAAAACTTAAAAGAATACCAAAGTATTCTGTTCTATATCAAGTCTTTCAAGTTGCAAAGAAGTACAGGCTCCGGCACTCGAAGTGTAGTGACCAATTAAAAAAGCCATAAATTCGGTTTGCAAATTACTTTTATTTATTTTGAAGTACAAAATGTGTGAAAATAATCATAAATTCACCACCTTTTGCCTTGACTATGGCCTTGAGACGGTCAAAAAACGAAACGCAAGCTGCCCGAATGTGACTTGCCGGTATTTTGGACCACTCTCGGACAATGGCTTTCTTTAGCATCTCGACACTGGTGTATTTTTTACTTCGGACTTTGCTCTCCAAAATGGCCCAGAGAGAATAATTAATTGGATTTGCATCTGGTGATTTCGAGAGCCATTGTGTGGTCGTAATGAAGTTTGGAACGTTGTTTTTCAGCCATTCTTGGTTCACTCGCGCTTTGAGATACGTAATGAAGTTCGGAACGTTATTTTTCAGCCATTCTTGATTCACTCGCGCTTTGTGAGACGGTCTTGTTGAAACGTCCATGGTTTGCGACATCTACGGCTTCAAAGCAGCCTCCAGAACACTTTCCCGATAATATGTCGCATTTAATTTGACGCCAGGCTCAATGAAAGCAATTGGAGAGCGCTCATCTGCGGTGACAGCGGCCCAAACCATTATTTGTGGCGAGTGCAGCTTCCTGGTGGCCAACCGACGACTTAGATTCTCGTAAGAACGGTCGGTCAAGTAAACCCTATCGTTTTGAGAGTTTACGAATTGCTCAATTGGAAACATTTTTTCGTCAAAAAACACAAAGTTCGGAATTTGACTGCTTTTGGCCAAGCGAAGTAACTACTTCGCTCTCTCAAGTCTTACTTGTTGCCGCTTCGGTGTGAGATCATGGGCCTTTTGGAACTTGTAAGGCTTGACCTTGAGCTCATTTTTCAATATGCGTCGGATGCTGCGGTCGGATATTTTCAGTTCTTTAGCCATTTGATTGGCACTTCGTCGTGGATTTCGCTCAAGTCGCTTCTTCACTTTCCGAACCATCTCACGTGACGTTGCAGTATTTTGATGACCACCTCCATGGCGTTTTGCGATGCTACCAGTGTCGTTGTAACGAGTGATGGTGCGATGAACAAAAACTTTATTCACATTAAGGTGTTTGAGCTCACGAGCAATTGCTCACCAAATTTATAAACAGCTGATTCCGACAGCTGCGCGAACGGTCTGAAGCTGCACTTCGAGTGCCGGACCCTGTACCTTCAAGTACATAAGGCTCGTTAGTTTTATAGGGTATAGGCCGAGTTTTCACTCGAAGTTAGAAAATCTTTATATTGGGTATATGGGGGCTGAGGGAAGTATTTGACATAGAGACAAACCATTATAAAGACGGATTATGCCATAATTTCAGTTATTTATATATCACAAATTGACCGACATTTTCCATCAAAAGTCAATTATAGGTATATAGATCTAAATATTCGGAACCTTGGGGCGTAAACAGTTTTTATTGGATATGAACAATTTTTGATCATAAGATGGCACACACTAAATACATTATTCGTGCAAAGTTTTATCCCGTCATATTAATTTCTTCTTGATTTGTGTATTGGAAACTGAAAGAATCAAGTGGAATTTAAAGTTGTGCTTTATGGGAAGTAGGCGTGGTTGAAGTCCGATTCACACTGTGACATAAGAATGCCACATTCTAAATTTCGGTTGGTCGGATCCTAAGATATGGTATTTCACCAAAAAAGTGACCGGCTCCCATAAAGCTCTCTCATACCATTTCGGTGGTAAAATTTAATGTTTCTGGCGTTTTTAGTTTTTGATTTATCACGCTTTTAGCAGTTAGCTGAGAATTGTCTTAAGGGAATTTTGCTTATATAGCTGAAGTGGTCTAGATATGTACATACTTGGAACCTGATTTAAACTGATTGAACCGCACTTTATTTATTGTCCATCGATTTTGCTTATAGTACCAAAATCAAAAATAGACATACCTCAGGAACTTCAAAATAGATGCATGAGATTCGTTTTAAATGAAAGGATTGATGCATTTATATTAAACATGTTATGTATAAAACAAGTAATATGTTATCATACAATGAACATTATTTTTAACATAAGATGTGGTAATGAACCGGAAAACTTAACAAATAATGTAGAGTATTTAAACGAATTGCACAACATTAATACAAGAAAAATAAATCTTAAGCTACCATTATTTAGAACTGAAATAGATAAGCAAAATCTATTTTATAAAGGTTTTAAATATTTCGATTAATTACCGAACGAAATAAAAAATTGTGCTGATGTAGCTGTTTTCAAAAAATAAATAAATATAATAAGTACAATTTTTTTAACAAGATGTCTTAGTGAAATTCGGCACAAATTATTGCCCAAAGTAACACTATAATATCTGAACAAACTTTTCAGATCGCACCACTGTAGTATACAGCTGTCATACAAACTGACCAATCAAAATCGATTTCTAGTATGGCAACTATTTTGTTTGTGAAGGGTCATCGAGCTTTGATGGACCCGAAGTTAACGACTTTTTTGTTTTACAATCAATTCTTCATAATAACGGCTCTTACACAAAATAGTCGAATAAAATATAACAATAATATAATGTTTGGAACTCGGACAAATGAAGAAAGTCGAATATGACGATTTTGATAAAACGATCCAATACTCATTATTTACTACACCATACTATCATTAAACCCAACTCCATAACCATTAAATTTCGGGTGTTATTTAACCAAAAGTTTAAATGATATCTTACAAATCAAGCCTACTTTACAGAAAGACTTACTCATCTTAATTACAAAATGGCCACTCTTCCAATTAATTTTTGATGATACCGTTTAACAAATTTATCCCCAAAACCTTGTAGATGATAATCATATTTGATTCCAAATGATCCACTTCTGAAAGTCCCCTGAGGACATAATAGCATATTTCTAACTGCAAAGGGTTACGTTAGGTATTAATTTTGTGTCACACTTAGTGATCTGAACCTTCATTAAGTTAGTCGGTAATATTCAAGAAGCCCACCAATAACCATCTGTAGATGGCACCTTTGCGGCTAAACTAAGTTAATTGCTGCACACTAAAAACGAAGTGAATATTTGTTAGCTAAATATAAAAATAAAATACTTTAAGCGCAACTGAAAAGTTTTCGTTGACCTTCAAAAAAGTTTTATATACATCCGTGCAAGCTGTAACTTGAGTAAAAAATGAGATATCATAATAATTTTGTACGCGTGTTCCTTGGTAGAAAGTAAAAACGAGGGCCATAATAGTGGTCATTAAAAAGATACTTATAAAATGCCATAACTAAACAATAAACTATCATACTACACTCTAATTTGGTAAAATAGGCACCTAAATTATTTGAAAAATATGTTACGAAGTGTGTTGTTACTCAAAAAATGAGTTCTAATTTATGGTTTTCGAAAGAATTATGTAAATTAAAAAATAGAAAATCTCGTGCTTTTAAACTTTTTAAAAAAACTGGTTTAGTTTCTAAATATTCAAAATATTCTAAATTGCGCTGACAATTTGCTGACCTTAACAAAATATGTTATAATAATTATATAAATAAAGTAAAAAAGAATATTATACGTAATCCAAAATTGTTTTATGGTTTCGTCAACTCCAAACACAGGATTTCTAATTTTCTGTCCGCTATGAAATATAAGTCTAGTATGTCCAGTGACAATCACACCATTTCTAATATGTTCGCTGAATTCTTTAGGTCCAATTACTCTCCAAAATCTCCAAAAAATGTTCCGCATCAGCACAAGTTATGTCGGATTTCTGTCATTAATGCACCTACCATTTCCGAAGCAGACGTCTTAAATCAGTTAAATATGTTAGAACAATCATACAATTATGGCCCAGATATGATTCCTTCATGCTTTCTTAAGAAATGTGCCAAATATATGTATATACCAACCCCTAACAAAACTATATTTATCTCTTATGCAAGGCTTATTTTCATCCATATGGAAAAAGTCATTTATAATTCCTTTGCATAAGAATGGATTTAGGTCATCTATTGAAAACTATAGGGGAATAGCAAAGTTGTCTGCAATACCTAAACTTTTTGAAGCAATTATAACTGACGACATAACCTTCCGGATCTCTCCACAAATTTCTTGTTCTCAGCACGGTTTTCGTAAAGGGAAATCTACCATAACTAATTTGCTTGAATTTGTATCACATGTATCAACGGGCTTTAGGGAGAATACGAGTAAGAATAATGATGTTATATACACAGATTTTAGTAAAGCTTTTGATAAAGTCAACCATTCAATTCTTTTGAATAAACCTGATCTTCTTGGTTTTCAACAAATATTTCTAAAATGGGTTGCTTCTTATCTTAGTTACAGAATTCAACAAGTCATATTTAAAGCTACTTTTTCTGATATAATCAATGTTCCTTCAGGCGTTCCTCAAAGTACCCATCTTGGTCCCATTCTGTTCTTTTTATTTATTAACGACATATCATTTGTTGTTAAGTTTTCAAAAGTTTTATTATATGCTGACTATGTAAAACTTTTTAAAACGTATACTTCAAACGGTGAAAGATGTCAGTTGCAAACAGACTTAAACAACCTAGTTTCTTGGTGTGATAGAAATGACATGCCATTGAGCCTTAAAAAATGTAAAACGATGTGCTTTTCACGTAGAGCTGTAGACCCTACCTCATACGCAATACAAAACTTTAGGTTGGAGCAAGTGTACAGTTTTGTTGATCTGGGAGTAACTATGGACCCCAAACTCAATTTTAATCTTCACGCATCTTCCACGGTTTTTAAAGCTAAAGGCGCTCTTAGTCTTAGTTGGTCTAAAGAATTTAGAGATCCGCTTACCACAAAAATTCTTTTTACATATCTGGTGAGGCCTATATTGGAGTATGCTTCTGTGGTTTGGAACCCTAGTTACCAAGTCCATTCTGATAAGTTAGAGTCCGTTCAAAACAATTTTTACTTTTTGCCTTAAATCATTTGCATTGGGATTGCAGTTTAAATCTTCCCCCTTACATTAACCGTTTAAAACTAATAAATCTCCCGACACTCGCTAGTCGTAGGGAGATGCTTGGTATAATATTTCTTGTAAAACTCATGAATGGGTCAGTCTGTAGCCCATCCTTCTTTTCTGATATAATTTTAACGTTCCCGCTCGCTATTCCAGGCAGTTTTGACCCTTACTTTTAAAATTTTGTAGAACAAATTTTGAGTTAAACGTACCATTCCGCCGTATATGTCATGATTTCAATTCTCATTCTAGCACATTTGATCTAACAAACTCACTCTTTACCATTAAAAAAATTATTCTTAACTCTTAACAAGTAACATTTAAAAATTATAAACTTTAATCTAATTCTTAATTTCGGCTGTTGAAATTTTTGTTTCTGTAGCTGAGCAGCTTAAGATCGCAACGCTTAAAACTCTCTTGCCTTTTATGACTCGGCTAATCCCGCTCGTTCGCGGATTGCGCCCCTCACGTCGGTTGGGCAGGAGGAGGGTAATCGTTGGGTGTTATTATTATTAAGTGGTAACAATTAGGAAAAATTATTTATAAAAAAAAATAAAAACCACTAAAAGCGCTAAAAGCGCTAAAAATCAATAACTAAATGATTGATTTAATTTAACATTCAGGACGGCACCAAAAAGGATTCATAGGTGTTTTAAATGAATACGGCTATGTCGGGATCTACTTGATTGATTTCAACCAAATTCGGTACGTCACTGATCTAAGAGAACAAGGATTAAATGTTCCGAGTGTCGTAAACAAACTCATGTGGAGAGCCTTAAAGATGTTTCTAGACACTTTTGAATACAACGAAGCTGTCAAGAAAATTTATGAAATCACTCTGCTGGTGGAGGAAAAATAAAGACTTACTTAAAAGTCCTGAGAATTTATTTATTCTAATTTTATTTTGATATTTTCATTGTTTACATACTATTTTAGGAAACTACCTTAAACAACTAAACATATGTGTATGTGTATGTGTATATGTTTGTATGTTTTGCAGCATATTATATATGCTGCTTGATATGGGGTTTTTTCAAATGTACAATTCAATACATGTGTGTTTGTGTGTAATGTTATCTGAACTGTAAATTTATGACTTGTGTCCCATGCATTTTTATTATTATTCGATGCGTATTGCAAATAGATATTTATTTTGAATAGTATTTCGGCTTTGCTGAAACCAAATAAGTAAGCATGTTCAATGATATTTGAACATTTTGCCGAAGGAAAGAAATGATTATTTAAAATTAGTGGACTGTATATTTTAATACTTAAACTAAATTTTCTTAAATTTAGTCCTCTTTTTGTGTTTGTAATATCGGTGCTTCCATTCCTTGATTTTTGTGCCCGAAATGGCTGCAGCCATTGGTTTGCATTTACTTCGTCTAACACAAGCACCACGTTGAGGTCCTTTCCTTTTGGTTGTGTGTTCAGAATCATTCCAATCATCTTCCGCTTGGTTTTGCATTTTAGCAGTTTCTCGAGCTATACTTGTTGGCTGCTTTCCATAGTTTAAAAAATCTTTTCCTTTTTTGTTCTTTTTCGGCAATTGTGTTGGTTTCTTCATAACCTGAACCTCATCTTCCTTCAGAAAATATCTTCAAATTTGTGCAGTAATATACAAATAATATCAACAACCCGCATCGAACAGAGACGAGTGATCTCACTTTTTCCGAGGTTGTGAAAAGTACATAATTCGAAAGTGATGAACGCAAAAAATGTTGACCTATTGATTCGCATTCTATAGATGTTAAATAAACATGAAAAAATCAATTTCGATCTCTACGGCCGTTTATATAACCTCGTGGAAATTAAAGTAAAACAAAATCTAAGGTATGAATGGTGTTGTAAGGGTTATGACATGGAACTCTAATGGTTTATTGTAACACCAAGAAGATGTTCAAATTATTTTGGAAAAAGGGAAAATAAATATGAAGTATCCTCCTTATAATTGCATTTAAAAATTGCTAATATTTGGTTAAATGAACCGAGGAGTCAATTCACCGATTCTCGACATTTTATGATATTTAAATAATATTTTGAACTTAAAATGAAAAAAAAAACTTAATTACAAAAACAATATAATGCACTTTTATTTAGAGAACTTTGTTAAAAAAATAAATTTAAGGAACAATATCTATTTACATTGTTATATTTTTGCAACACTTGCATTCACTTATTTAGAGACCGTTGCTTGTATTTTTTGAATGTTAATTGAAGAAGTCTGAAATTTGCTTTTTAATTGTTCAATCAACGTGATTTAACAAGCGATTCCATATTTTCTTATTCTCACGAAAATTTGCTTTCTAAATAAAAAGTTTCTAGGCTGTATTTTAAAGAGTTGTATATGTATAGTTAGAATTAAAAAAAAAATATTATTATTTTTTATTTAATTTTCTTAATGTACATGTATTTAAGAATACACACATTTCGTTTCCCTGAATATTTTCGAAGTTACACGCAAATTTGGAAAGGCGTTTCAGAGTGATTGGAAGAACAAGACCAAATCTTAAACGAGCTTTCCTCAAAATGGTATTTTCAAAGTCGGTGACCAACATTACATACTTTTTACTAATTATACCAGTGGTTCCCAAACTTATTTTGTCTACTGCGCACTTTGAGAATAAATATTTTTTTAGCGCCCCCATTATTTCACCTATTTAAAAACCACTAGTAACTTATAGTAACTTCAAATTAAATAAATTAATTATTGTGACCTAGATATGTATATTAACGGAGAATTCTAAACGAAACTTTTACTATAACCCGCAACTTGAAACCTGAGCGCAGTAGGTAACATACAACGGCGCGTAGGTCTCAAGTTAACTCTTACGGGCTCCATCTGCCAATAAGAATGATTATTGAAACACAACTTTATAGTATTAAAACAGATAATCTTTTATTAAAAATAAAACTAAAATAATCCATCCTTATATAAAAACTAATGTGAAGGATGTGTGAAGGATGAATCTGATGCTGTTTAATACGTTTGTTAATATCAGGTTCCAATTTACTGAAGAACAGTCGCAAGTCGCCACGTTCGGTAACAAGCAACACTAAATCTACGTTCACACAAATATGACGATAGGAATGCTATCAAGAATCGTTGAACGATTGACCACAATCCAGGGTACAATTCAGGGATCGGTTTTTGTAGCCAAAATTCTTGGTAACCATTTTTGAACTAGATTTCTATTTCCTCGTTTGTTGTCAATTCTATAAGTTCTTCTTCCAGCTGAGGTGACATTGCTTTGTTGACATTTGAAAACGGATCCAACACCCAGTCTGGTATTTCCAAGTTCAAAATCGTTCGGTAAAGTCAGGTCGTGGTATCGTTCGGTAGAGTCAATGTGGAGGTTTTCCAAATGTTGGCAGTAGGCAAACAATTCGTCGTTACTGCATGACACTGATAAATTCGGAAAATTGTGAAACTCACGTCTGCCCAGATTCTTTTTGTGTAGAAGCAGTTTGGCTGCGAAAACATCAACGACGTTTTTTTGTTTTAAATAAATTTAGTTTATAACCTTGCAGTTGGAGATTCATGTCGTTGAACAATTTATACAGATCTGTCATGTAAGCTATATCATTCTTTGATGTTATGATCTTGTCTTGCAATTCTGTATCTTTAGTTTCCAAGAACTCTATAACAGAGTCAAACAGGTTGTAAAATCTAGTCAGACAATTGCCTCTTGATAGCCAAACTTCAGTATGAAACAACAAACGGTTGAAATCCTCGTCATTAGTAACACAAAGCTGATGAAATAATCTATCATTCAAAGAGCTTTGCGGATTTTATTGACTTCTTTGATGACATATTGAAGTGATTGAAATAGTTTTTCACTTTAGTTTCTAGCAACTTAATGTTGTCTATGAATAACGCAATGTACACCACGGACATCTGGAATTTTATGAAGCCTTTATGGCACCCTGTCATAGCCGGAGCGCCATCAGTAGCAACTGAAATAATATTTTTCAAAGGAATCTCTTTCTCATCGCAAAACTTTTCCAATATATTGAATATGGTTTCGCCTTTTGTACCGGTCTCTGAATTTCTAGCAAATAATAGTTCATCACAGATTTTTTCATCTTTAATAAAACTCACGTAAGACAACAACAATGCTTCATTAGGGGGCTCATCGACCTGAATTGAGAATTTGCTTGTCCTCAGGTGATCGCACAATGATTCTTCAATGTTTTTAGCCATTTCATCAATTCGTCTTTGCAGAGAATTATTACTCAAAGGAATTTTTCGGATAATATCTGCGGCCGGTTTATGAAGCACGGTAGTTATTACTTCATTTATTGCTGGCAATATTAACTCTTCTGCGACGTTGTGTGGTTTGCCTTTTTGAGCAATTAACAAAGAGATATTGTACGAAGCTCGAAGTCCGCCGTCATCTTGCTTAGCAGCCGCCGAAAATAGTTTTGCTACACTTGGCTGAGTATTATGCTTCTTCTCTAGGTCTGGAAAATATGCTACATTCTTGTCTCTCTTATCTGGATACATTTTATTCAAATGATCTTGCAGTCTTGAAGGCTTCATTACTTTATTCGAAAATGTTTTAGACATAGAAGACACAAAGGCGAGGATGGGTTTGTGGGATTTTCAATGAATCCGAATTTAATGTATTCCGCACAGTATTGGCGTCTCTTCTTTTTTACTTCCGACATTGTTTTGCTTTTAGAAATTCGTTTAACTTCGCGAGTAGTGTAAAGGAGGCGTAAGTAATGCTCATCTATTGCGCGAGTTAATTTTTACATAAAGTAAAAATGAGTCAAAAGAATATATTTTGAGCTGCACCGAAATGTGTACTCTTTATTTATACTCTTAAGACTAACTTATTACATGGTTCTTACTTCTATTTATACTAACTAATATGTTTACTTATTACTAATTGATAGTATGTTTAGATACAGATTATATTATTTGTTTAGGTTTGTTTACATATATGTTGCTTGCTTAGATACAATTGCTTTGTTTTAAGATAAGGTTGTTGTGGTATTCAAACTCAATGTTGTTTTCATACTTGTTTGTTTAGGATTGTTTGTTGTAGCGATAGTGCATTTCAGTTGTTCCAACTCAAGGTTGTTTCTGTATTCTGTTTACTGAAACAAAGGGTTGTTTTGGTGTTTGTTACTATTATAAAGAATACATTCCTCAACTCGCGCAAAAGCACAAATGAAAATAAAATAAATATTACAATAACAATGTTTATATAGGAATGCTTAAGCAGCACCCACCGACAGGAATAAAACAAACATGCATTAACTCGTTTATCTCATTCGACGCTCAATCGTACACAACAAGTCCGAACAAGTATTCAATGAACCAGCCGATTGATACGGGAATGCACAATTCGAGTCATTTAACAGAAGCTTTTTGAACATTGATAGATATCTACGAGTACTAATAGCTATTAAAATGCGAACGTGTGTCTGTTGCCTTTTTATTTGTTTGTTTGTGTCTACTTTCATTATGAAACGGAACGACCAATTGACATGATTTTCATTTTTTCTATGTTCAATAAAATAGGTCAAATATATGAACTACGCGGAGAGAAATATAGAACCGAGTTTGAGCAATCTTTTACTTCATATTAGTTGATGTTCACAAGTTGTTGTTGAGAGTCGAGAGCTCATGCAGTCGTTGTCTAAAAGGCCTCCTAGCTAACTTAAATTACAAATCACCCCCTAGGCCTCTACACAACGCCCCCATTTTCTTTCTGGGTCTCTTACCGCCCCCCTTGACACCTGCAGCGCCCACAAGGGGACGTTATCGCCCACTTTGGGAAAGACTGAATTAAACGAAGATTTTTTCACACCGATAAATATTTTTTTATAAACAATTTAATGCCGAAATTTTGGTCAAAAATCGTTTTTTTTTGTTTAGAAATAGACGTTTTGTCAACAAATTTTATTTTGCTTATTCCTGCGATTTGATTTACTAGATTTAACATTCAGTTCAGAGGTACAGTGATGGCCGCAAACGTACGTTTTGGAAAGGAGTTCCCGGAGATCAGCTGTAGTTCCCCTCCAAATAAATATTTTACTAATACTAAGTTTTAAAATACATTTAAAAGATACCATAAAATATATATATCTCTTTATTTTTGTATCAATAAATTTAAAAGTTTTCTTAGAAAAAATTCTGGAAAATTCGCTTTTTTCGGCCTTCTAACTGTATATAACCCCTTAAATCTTCGAGAACTGCTCCTTAACATTAGTACAATCCAAAATATCTTCACCAATAAACTGTTTTCAAATGCTGATGCTAGAGATTATTTTTAACGAATGTTGCTTATGCAATTATACGGAGGAAATTAAAAGTATAAGTTTTTCAACCAGTTTTGCGAGGAAACCAACTAACCAAGTTCAGTTATGCGGGAAAATTTTCACGAACTTGTTATGTAACATATATTGGTCCCATCAGGTAATTCAGTAAGTGAAACATTCATAAAAGAAGAACAAAATTTGAAGCTGCACAACAAAAATACAGACTGGATAACCTTCAAACAAGTATTTCAGACTAAACTAAACTGATCAAATCTGAACTATCAAACAACTAGAAGTAAAAGTGCACAAATTTACAAAAGAAATTCAATAAGTTATATTCAAATTACTCTAAAGAAATAAACATCATCCTAATCATGAAAAGAAAGTCGCTACGGAAATGGCATCAAACACACTCACCACTTGACAAAACTAATTTTAATAGAGTAACCGAAAATTTAAACGAAATATCACTCATACTCGTATTAAAAATAATTGCTCGCGCTGGACAAGAACTAAATTTCTTAAGTGTCCAAGTTGTGTTATTAAACATTAATATTAATAAAAATATTAAACATTAATAGTAATTGGAGGATGGAGTCATGTGTAGAAGTTCACGCAAGTGAGGAAAGTTCTCTGATCGCTATTCACTTGGGAGTGGCCAGAAACGATTCTTTTACACATGACTCAAGCAGCTCATGACTTCCGGTTTTTGACCAAGTATCCTCTAGGTAGCCTAAGAACATCCGCTTGAAGGCGAGCTAAAGTGAGAAGGCGAAATATTCCCTCCGCAAGATTGTGCGCTGGGTGTGGGACCTATATGAAATTAAACAATCAGCCTCGGATGAGAGACCCCCCTTTTGGTGATGTCCTCGTGAAAATAAAGGCTGACATCACCACCGTCCAAGAAATGCTATGGACCGGACAGGGACAGCGACGAGTAGGTCCTTGTGGCATTTACTACAGTGGCCATATAAAGGAGCGCAAGTTTGGTGTGGGATTCGTGGTGGGAGAAAGACTCCGTCGCCGAGTACTATCATTCACTCTGGTGCCCGCCACGATTTCAAAATCGTGCTTGGCGACTTTAACGCCAGGGTGGACAAAGAAGGTATCTTTGGCACTACGGTCGGTAAATTCAGCCTCCACGGGGAAACATCCTCAAATGGGTTGAGGCTGATCGACTTCGTCGGGGCGCAAAATATGGTTATCTGTAGTACTAGATTCCAGCACAAGAAAAACCACCAACCAGATCGATCATGTTGTGATAGACGGAAGACCCGTATCCAGTGTTCTAGAAGTGTGTACCCTCCGAGGTCCATCGACCACTATCTTGTTGCAGCCAAGATTCGCACCCACCTCTGTGCAGCTAAAAACGCACGTCAACAAACACAAGGAAGGTTCAAGTCGAGAAGCTGCAATCACAACAGACAGCCGAACGATTTTCTACTCGAATTGCACTCCTCCTCTCTGAGAGCACTCGTCAACAACTCGGTATAAGGGAACTGTGGGACGGCATTTCAAACTCCTTACGTACAGCTGCAACCAAAACCATTGGTTTTCGGAAAATGCAAAAGATCAGCTGGTGCGACGACAAATGTCGTGTTGCAGCGGAGAGAAAACAAACTGCCTACCTCGCAACGTGACGATCGACCGCAACACCTGCGAAATGGGATAGATACCGAGAGTTGAAGTGGGACTCTAGAGGCATTTGTAAACAGAAAAGGAAAGAGGTCGAAATGCTTGAGTAAGAAGAGCTTGATAAGCTGGCCGAATGGGGTAATGCTCGAAAGTTCTATGAAAAAATGCGGCAGCTGACAGAAGGTTTCAAGACCGTACCCCCGGAAGGTTACTCTTGTAGAACCCCAAATGTGATATACTGACTGATGCCGAGAGCATACTTAAATTATGAAAGGAACACTTCTTCAGCTTGCTGATGATATTGACTGTTCTGCTTTCTCTAGGCTGGACAAGCAAAGCAAATGGGTCTGGCAGTGAACGATGGCAAGACGAAATATCTCCTGTTATCAAACAAACGTTTGTTGCATTAGCGACTAGACTCTCACGTCATAACTACGAAGTCTTAGATAATTTCGTCTATCACCTCCAACAATGTCAGCCTGGAAATCCAACGCAGGATAACTCTTGAAAATAGGTGTTACTTCGGACTGAGTAGGCAATTGAGAAGTAAAGTCCTCTATCGATGAACATAAACCGAACGCTAAAAGTCACTCATAATCCCCTTCCTGCTATATGGTGCAGAGGCTTGAACTATGATAACAACTGACGAAGCGACGTTGCGAGTTTTCGAGAGAAAATTTCTGCGAAAGATTTATGGTCCATTGCGCGTTGGCCATGGCGAACATCGCATTCCATGGAACGATGAGCTGCCGACATTGACATAGTTCAGCGAATTAAAAGACAGCGGCTACGCTGGCTAGATCATGTTGTCCGAATGGACGAAAACACTTCAGCTCTGAAAGTATTCGACGCAATACCCCCCGGGGGAAGCAGAGAAAGAGGAAGACCTCCACTCCGTTGGAAGGACCAAGTGGAGAAGGACCTAGCTTCGCTTGGAATATCCAATTGGCGCCACGCAGTGAAAAGAAGAAACGACTGGCGCGCTGTTGTTAACTCGGCTATAATCGCGTAAGCGGTGTCTACGCCAATTAAGAAGAAGAAGAATAACAGTGGAAAAGCTTTTCAACATTTTATTTATATCACTCACTTGAGGTACACAAATTGGTGGTGGTTTGTGAGAAACTACAGCAGTTAACATTGAGTCCTCTTTTTACTTAGAATAGTGTTTATTACTTTGCACGTCCAAATCTAGCACAGAAAACCGGTTTGAGTTGTTTGACCCTTCACTCATCCTTTGTTGTTACACTCTCGCAACAAAGTTGATAAGGAGAGTATAAAAGTTTTGTTCACATAACGGTTGTTTGTAAGTCCTAAACCTAAAAGAGTCAGATATAGGGTTATATATACCAAAGTGATCAGGGTGACGAGTAGAGTTGAAATCTGGATGTCTGTCTGTCCGTCCGTCCGTCCGTGCAAGCTGTAACTTGAGTAAAAATTGATATATCATGATGAAACTTGGTACAAGTATTTCCTGACTCCATAAGAAGGTTAAGTTCGAAGATGGGCAAAATCGGCTTACTGCCACGCGCACAAAAAGGCGAAAACCGAAAATCTATAAAGTGTCATAACTAAGCCATAAACAAAGATATTAAAGTGAAATTTAGCACAAAGGATCGATTAGGGAGGGGCGCTTTTTTTTGGAAAAGTGGGCATGGCCCCGCCCCTTACTAAGTTTTTTGTATATATCTCGGAAACTACTATAGCTATTTCAACCAAACTCTATAGAGTCGTTTCCTTCAGGCATTTCCATATACAGTTAAAAAATGGAAGAAATCGGATAATAACCACGCCCACCATGGGAGGTGGGTTATGTTGAAAATCACTAAAAGTGCGTTAACCGACTAACAAAAAAACGTCAGAAACACTAAATTTTACGGAAGAAATGGCAGAAGGAAGCTGCACCCACACTTTTTTTAAAAATTGAAAATGGGCGTGCGTCGCCCCCTTATGGACCAAAAACCATATCTCAGGAACTACTAAACCGATTTCAACGAAATTCGGTATATAATATTTTCTTAACACCCTGATGGCATGTGGGTGAAATCGGTTCACAACCACGCCTTCTTCCAATATAACGCTATTTTGAATTCCATCTGATGCCTTCTCTGTATAATATATACATTAGGAACCAATGATGATAGCGGAATAAAACTTTACACAAATGCGGTATTTGAAAAATATGTAAGTGACGGATAATGAAATCTCGATTATCACTTTATCATGCGAGAGTACAAAATGTTCGGTGACACCCGAACTTAGCCCTTCCTTACTTGTTTTTCTTCTATTTTAGTTCACACGCGTTCGGATTATTAATATTCACTTGTTTTAGTTAATAAATCTAGAGCTTAGTACGTACGACTGCACTCACTAAGCACACATTAAGAACCATGTTGTACTTAAATGAAGTACAATAATACCTGCAGTCTTGTGCGTTGATTTTGTGGGTAGAGTGCCAAAAACAAGTTTTGGTCTCCACTTCACACAGCACAATGGGTTTTGTACATAACTTATGCACAAGATAACCAATCTATTGCCTTAAAGCTTGCAAACCACCACCAATTTTTGTACCTCAAGTGAGTGATATAAATAAAATGTTGAAAAGCTTTTCCACTGTTATTGTTCTTCTTCTTAAGTGGCGTAGACACCGCTTGCGCGATTACAGCCGAGTTAACAACAGCGCTAAAGTCGTTTTTTTTTCCGCTACGTGGCGCCAATTGGATATTCCAAGCGAAGCCAGGTCCTTCTCCACTTGGTCCTTCCAAAGGAGTGGAGGTCTTCCTTTTCCTCTGCTTCCTCCGGCGGGTACTGCGTCGAATACTTTCAGAGCTGGAGTGTTTTCATCCATCCGGACAACATGACCTAGCCAGCGCAGCCGCTGTCTTTTAATTCGCTGAACTATGTCAATGTCGTCGTATATCTCGTACAGCTCATCGTTCCATCGAATGCGATATTCGCCGTGGCCAATACGCAAAGGACCATAAATCTTTCGCAGAATTTTTCTCTCGAAAACTCGTAACGTCGACTCATCGGTTGTTGTCATCGCCCAAGCCTCTGCACCATATAGCAGGACGGGAATTATGAGCGACTTAAAGAGTTCAGCTTTCGTTCGTCGAGAGAGGACTTTACTTTTCAATTGCCTACTCAGTCCGAAGTAGCAACTGTTGGCAAGAGCAATCCTGCGTTAGATTTCCAGGCTGACATTGTTGGTGGTGTTAATACTGGTTCCTAAATAGACGACATTATCCACAACTTCAAAGTTATGATTGTCAAGAGTGACGTGAGAGCCAAGTTGCGAGTGCGACGATTGTTTGTTTGATGACAGGAGATATTTCGTCTTGCCCCCGTTCACTGCCAGACCCATTTTCTGTGCTTCCTTCTCCAATCTGGAGAAAGCAGAACTAACGGCGCGGGTACTGAGGCCGATGATATCAATATCATCGGCATACGCCAGCAGCTGTACACTCTTATAGAAGATGGAACCTTCTCTATTTAGTTCTGCAGCTCGAACTATTTTCTCTCACCGCATGGTGAATATCTGGTCGGTTGTTGATTTTCAAGGTCTGAAGCCACACTGAAAAGGTCCAATCAGTTTGTTGACGGTGGGCTTTAATCTTTCACACAATACGCTCCATAGAACCTTATATGCGATGTTGAGGAGGCTAATCCCACGGTAGTTGGCGCAGATTGTGGGGTCTCCTTTTTTATGGATTGGGCATAGCACATTTAAATTCCAATCGGTGGGCATGCTCTCGTCCGACCATATTTTACAAAGAAGCTGATGCATGCTCCCTAGTAGTTCGTCGCTGCCGTGTTTGAATAGCTCGGCCGGTAGTCCGTCGGTCCCTGCCGCTTTGTTGTTCTTGAGGCGGGCAATTGCTATTCGAACTTCTTCATGGTCGGGTAATGGAACGTCTGCTCCATCGTCATCGATTGGGTAATCGGGTTCGCCTTCTCCTGGTGTTGTACGTTCACTGCCATTCAGCAGGCTGGAGAAGTGTTCCCTCCATAATTTAAGTATGCTCTGGGCATCAGTGACTAGATCACCTTTGGGGGTTCTACAAGAGTATGCTCCGGTCTTGAAACCTTCTGTAAGCCGCCGCATTTTTTCGTAGAATTTTCGAGCATTACCCCTGTCGGCCAGCTTATCAAGCTCTTCGTACTCACGCATTTCGGACTCTTTCTTCTTCTGTCTGCAAATGCGTCTCGCTTCCCTCTTCAACTCTCGGTATCTATCCCATCCCGCAAGTGTTGTGGTCGATCGTAACGTTGCGAGGTAGGCAGCCTGTTTTCTCTCCGCTGCGACACGGCACTCCTCGTCGTACCAGCTGTTCTTTTGCACTTTCCCAAAACCAATGGCTTCGGTTGCAGCTGTACGTAAGGAGTTTGAAATGCCGTCCCACAGTTCCCTTATACCGAGTTGTTGACGAGTGCTCTCAGAGAGCAGGAGTGCAAGCCGAGTAGAAAATCGTTCGGTAATCTGTTGTGATTGCAGCTTGTCGACGTCGAACCTTCCTTGTGTTTGTTGTCGTGCGTTTTTTGCTGCACAGAGGCGGGTGCGAATCTTGGCTGCAACAAGATAGTGGTCGAGGTGGTTTTTGGGCCTCGGAGCGCACGCACATCTAAAACTCTGGAGACGTGTCTTCCGTCTATCACAACATGATCGATCTGATTGGTAGTTTTTCGATCCGGAGACAGCCAGGTAGCTTGATGAATCTTCTTATGCTGGAATCTAGTACTACAGATAACCATATTTCGGGTCCCGGCGAAGTCGATCAGCCTCAACCCATTTGGGGATGTTTCGTCGTGGAGGCTGAATTTACCGACCGTAGTGCCAAAGATACCTTCTTTGCCCACCCTGGCGTTAAAGTCGCCAAGCGCGATTTTGACATCGTGGCGGGAGCAGCTCTGATAAACGCGCTCCAAGCGCTCATAGAAGGCATCTTTGGTCACATCGTCCTTCTCTTCCGTCGGGGCGTGGGCGCAAATCAGCGATATGTTGAAGAACCTCGTTTTGATGCGGATTGTGGCTAGACGTTCATTCACCGGAGTGAATGATAGTACTCGGCGACGGAGTCTCTCTCCCACCACGAATCCAACACCAAACTTGCGCTCCTTTATATGGCCACTGTAGTAAATGTCAAAAGGTCCTACTCGTGTCTGTCCTTGTCCCGTCCAACGCATTTCTTGGACGGCGGTGATGTCAGCCTTTATTTTCGGAGGATATCAACCAGCTGGGCAGCGGCACCTTCTCAATTAAGGGTCCGAACATTCCAGGTGCATGCTCTCAAATCGTAGTCCTTATTTCGTTTGCCATGGTCGTCGTCAAAAAGGGGGTCTCTCATCCGAGGCTGATTGTTAATTTTCATTGGTAATATATTTTACGTGGCGGGTCCCAAACCCAGCGCACAACCCTGCGGAGGGGATGTTTCGCCTTAGAACGGATGTTCTTAGGCTACCCAGAGGATACTTGGTCAAAGACCGGAAGTAGTGAACTGCTTGAGCCATGTGTAAAAGAATCGTTTCTGGCCACTCCCAAGTGAATGGCGATCAGAGAACTTTCCTCATGACTCCATCCTCCACTTCTACACATGACTCCACCTTCCACTTCCACTGTTATTGGTAAAGAAAATTTCACCTATAAGGCAGGCAGGGACGGACAAGCGTTAGTGATGACTTCAAATAGTGATTGCTATAGAAATCTTGTTAGCTACATACTTAGATACCAATAATATTACTTTTCAAACATATCAATTGAAAGAAGATAAGCAATATCGAATAGTTATAAAAACTATTCACTTTTCAACTCCTATCGATGATATCAAGCATGACTTTGCAAAAAACGGGCATACTGTACGAAACATTGTGAATGCAAGAAGCAAAATTACAAAATTGCCGATGTCAATATTCTTTGTTGATCTTAAACCTTCAGTAAACCATACAAAAGTATTTGACGTAAATCGCTTGTGCAATGCTGTAGTAAAGATTGAGCCACCTAGAAAATTTAACGATTTGTTACAATGCCACCGCTGTCAAGAGCGTAGTTCTACTACAACCACAGTACGCCATGAAAAAATTGACAAACTCGAAGAATTGATTGCCAAACAAATTGAGCTAACCACAACACTAATAAATATGATGTCTTCTATCTTACCTAAGCTATGCAATTAAGTCTAAAAATAGCGATTTGGAATGCCAATGGACTAAGCAGCCATTGACTGGAAGTTGAATATTTTATAAAAACTAACAGCGTAGATATATTACTTGGCCATATCACATATGTAGCTACAAGAACTGTGTGAGTAAATTCTCGTGTCGTAAGTATCACAAAAAACACAATACTCTGATACACAGAGAATCCAGCTTTCGACCTGAATCCACTTCGGAAATACCAAACGTCACTGGTTCGAACCCTTAAAACGCTTCAAGTACCGTATTACCCACCCAAAGCACAAATACAAATCGGCAAGCCTACACAACAACTATACAGTCCAATAAATTATCAACCCAAGACCCACCCAACCCAAGACCCACCCAACCCAAGTAGGAAGCAGATATTACTCGGTACTGCAATGGTTCAATTAGAACATAATGGCCAGCGATATTCCGCGAGAGCTCTTATTGATTCCGGATCGGAAACCACATTTATATCTCGAAGACTTCAAAGAAGTTTGGATATACCCACCCACTCTGTATCAGCCCAAGTGACCGGACTAAACAATGCAGTTTCAGCAACACCAACGAATATTTGTGAAATCACGCTTTCCTCACCCTTAAACACAAATTATAAACTAAGGACTGTACCGAAAAGAACTGCACACAATTTTTTATTTGTAACTTAACGGATTTTATTAATTTTTGCTTGTAACTTTTTTTTAATAACAAATAGAAGAGTTTTTATACACTTTTAGTTAAAATTAGTAAAAAAAAAATTATTCTCTTAATTTATGCCGAATTTTTCGTTTAATTCCCTTCATTAAATTCTGCACACCTTCTTTTGTAACGGCTCGACTTGCTTTAAGCCAGTTTTTTTTAAATTCGTTGACGTTTTCGGCAACTCGATGATCCTTTTTAAATCATTCTGTAGCGTTTGGAGCGTTCTCCTCTTTTTTAACAAAATTGACATTGTTATCCTTCAACAAAGCCAAAGTAGAATGAGCATAGTGCACTGTAGCTAAATCAGGCCAAAATATTGTTGACACGATGTGTTTCTTATAAAATGGTATTATGCGACGGTTTAGACACTCCTTCTTATAATTGTCGGCCGATATAGTACCCTTTGTGAAAAATGGAGTGGTCTTAAGGCCACAAGAGCAAATAGCCTGCCAGATGAGTATTTTCTGGCCAAATTTTTCTATTTCAATTGTTGACACTGACTGGTCGACAGTACCATATTTTTGTTTTGTATAGAATTGGGGACCTAGTAATGTTCTTGAGTCCATTTTTACGTATGTTTCATCGTCCATTACATATAACACACTCAACAGAATCTTTTAGCAAACGTTCGTACAACTTCCGTAGTCTTGTTTTCCCTATTCTTATTTGTCGTTGACTTTTTTTGGGAATCTTTTGTTTTTTATAAGTTTTTAAGTTATTCCGTTGCTTCACTCTTTGAATCATTGTAGCACTTGTTTTAGCTTTTTTCGCCAAATCGCGCACAGACATTGATTTGTTTTCGTTTATTAAGGCCAACACATTTGCTTTAAGATCTGGATCACTAGGGCCTTTTTTTCGCCCACTTTTTGATAAATTCTTAAGAGAACAGGTTTCACTGAACTTTATTATAATATTTTTTACACCATTTACACTGACTTTAAATCGTTTTGCAAGCTTTCTGTTTGAAATGCTTTTTTCAGTGCAGTAATTGTGCACATTTTGCTTGCGCACGTGCTCTTTGATTCGCCCCATCGCGAAAATGAAATAACAAATTACGGAGAAAGAAAAAACAATAGAAGCAGAACTGATCTCGCTTTCTAACGGTACTTACCGCAATGTGATCAACGGGCTAGTTCGTGAGAAATATTGAATTGAAAGTGTGCAGTTTCTTTTCGGTACAGTCCTTATCAGCACAGACATTTATACTAAATAGCCTAAATGATAATTTACCCTCATGCCCCATAGATCCAAAGCAGTGTCTTAAAAATCTTGGATTCACTTTAGCAGACACCCAATTCCACAAACCCAGACCCGTGGATATACTAATCGGTACTGCTATATATCCAAGTATTTTACTCAATGGAGTAAAGAGAAACATACTAGGTTCACCCTTAGCTCAAGAGACAATATTCGGATGGATATTGTCCGGACCCATAACCCAATCCTCCTAAAATTCCACCATAGTCTCATTTCACAATAACGTCCACCCTGAGAATCTACTCACACGTTTTTGAGAGGTGGAGGAAATCCCAAAGGAGTCCGTAGTTTCCAAATCGGACCAAATTTGTGAGGAAATTTTCCAAAAAAACTACCCGTCGTAATTCAGATGGGCGCTATATAGTAACCCTACCCTTCACAGAATCCGACAATATTAATATCGGATACTCTAGACGCATAGCGTTGGCCCAATCTCTCAGAAATGAACGAGCTTTACTTAAAAAACCCGAAGTGAAAGCAGAATATGACAAAGCAATTACAAACCCCCCCATTAGCAGCCAAAATTCTTCGCCAGGAAATGTATGTAGACGATGTCTTAGCTGGAACTCATGACCTAACCACGGCAAAGTCAGCACGAGATGAACTCATTTCTGCTCTGAAGTCCCCAGGATTCGCTCTGCGAAAATGGACCTCCAATGACCCACACATTCTGGAAGGTCTTCCACAGGATCATCTTTTAGAAACGGAATCACTCAACCTTTCGGAACCCGAAAACACCAAAACCCTGGGCATTCGATGGAACTCCAAAAAGGATTCATTTTTCTTCCTCGTCAACCCAATGGAAAAAAACCCTCACACATCAAACGTGAAGTTTTATCAGCCATAGCAAAATTGTTTGACCCAGCCGGTTGGCTCAGTCCAATAATAATCACTAAGGTGGGTCGATTACGGACTTTTTTCGATTCGGGATTTTTATTAGTGCGGAAAAGTTGCCTTAGTACTTCCTGATTCCAATGCAACTTTTTTTTTTTGAGATCGGATTGCATCTTCAACCCCAACTCCGGCCTTGAAATTTCGGAAATTTCGGAAATTCGCCTAAAATCGTGAAATTGTCTACCTAGCGCCTGAAATACGCATCTCATGGCAAAATGTATAAAACAAAAGTTATTTGTTACGTCATTTGCTACCGAAATGGTTGTAGGACGAACCGTTCCCGAGATACGAGAGAAAAGGCGGCGCGCCACACGCAAGGTGAAAATTGTTTGCAGCTCTCAGCTAACCTGTATTGGTCATCCAGAACCCAACGCGTGGAGGTGGCTGCTCTTCGGGTTCCTTCCAAGCCCAACCCAACCAACCAACCATATGTCAAGCTTGTTTTAGTCTGAATCTGTGTCAAATTTATTGATAAAATCAGATTTTGTACTAAACTGTGCACTAGATTTCAGTGTAGGGCGTATAAAACGATCACGAGATTGGAGGCCAATAACTTTAGAAGATGCCTCTGTCACCAGTTTGACGGTTCTCTCGACTGCCACGGTGTGAGAGGGGATTTCACTAAATTTCCATACCTCTGCAGTGTCTCCCGACAGCCCTTTCATCAGTTCTTCGTTAGAAACTGAACAAAGAACTGGTGGAACAGTCAAGGTAATAGTCTTTGAACCCTTCCATTAACAGTGTCAGACTCTGCTTCTCTGGCTGCCAGAAGACGGTCAAGGGCCAACTTTCTGACTTCTATCCGTTCGTCAGTCATCACACTAAGGAGAATGTTTTCTGGAAGAGCAAAGAAAGCATTCTGTTGAATGGATGAATCGACAACCTTGCGCAGTTTAGCAGGTAAGTATCTCAACCTTTGAATTGCAGCATAGAGATAGCGCGAGCTATCTTTGAATGAACTGTTTAAACTTATTGAGAACCACCAAGGTGAGTAAACTGTAAGTATGTACTTGACCAAAATCTTTATTTCCTTTGTTGGTTTGTCAGTAGAAATGTATAATCTCAGAATTCTATTTGCACAGGTGAGCCAGCGAGATTTGCACATGTTACCTGGATGCCTCGGCGCTAAACCTGAGGAACATTGACCGGAAATAACAGCTGCTGAAATTTTATAGAGATAAGCTTGGTCTGTGCTAAGTTGGGTCGGATTAATAACCTCAGAAGGTAATTGGCAGGATGGAAAACTTTCAAATTTGACAACAGGCAACTTCTCACAATCAGGGAGCAGTTTACCTACGTCGCCAGAGAATGTATTTGGACTCTTTGAGACACCATCTATGTGTTCGAAAAGAGCACGAAATGGAAATGTGGGACGCACCTACATTGTTGTCGTCTATATGAGAGTCTGGCTGATCTGAATGGTCACGTGTTCTAGCTGATACTTTTCTGGTAAGTGTTGATGTTGAATGACGTTTTGAAAGCTTTTCTTTACGTTCATTTTTCTTTTTAATCTTGTTGGTTTCAGGTAGATCAACACTTCCAATGCGACCAATTCTTCTGGTTCTCTGGTCCAAGAGAAATGGTTGTTCATTGATAGGAACTTTCCTTTCCTTTGGACAAGTGCAAGAATAATAATAATAATTTTCCGGCAGAAGAGACAAAGTCGTTTCTTTTAGAGCTTAAACCTATTGGGTTCCTTAAAAACATTTGTTTAAGAGTCAGAAATTTCTTATGGTATGTGGTGAGCATTTGTACAACTCTGGTGTGTGGAACTATCGGAATAGATGACTTTTTGAAAGTATTTTCAACCTTTTTTGCAAGTATTTCTGTAACCTTTTTACTCCTTGGTTCATAGTTGCTGCCTCGGAGTCGTCCTATACGAAATCTTTCAAACTGATAACACAAAAGAACATCCTGGTAAGTAGGTAACTGGGACTCATAGGGATTGTACGGATATATGCACTCGGCGAAATCAACGTCAAGAAGTGTGGCCGCAAGCCGATTTTCACCTTGCGCTGTGGCGCGCCGCCTTTTCGCTCGTATCTCGGGAACGGTTCGTCCTACGGCCACGATCACATATACCATTTCGGTAGCAAATGACGTGACAAATAACTTTTGTTTTATACATTTTGCCATGAGATGCGTATTTCAGGCACTAGGTAGACAATTCCACGATTTTAGCCGAATTTCCGAAATTCCAAGGCCATCCTAATAATCACAGCAAAAATAATAATGCAACAAATATGGCTAGATAAGTCTGACTGGGAGAAATCCTAAAGAACCTAACCCTTCAGCGATGGAACAGTTTCGTAAAGGATTATGAAAACATAAATAAAATTGAAATACCAAGATGGACCCATTTTAACCCAACAGCCACAAGCGAATTCCAGCAACGGAGAAAACATACAACACTACCGTGGATTTAAAACCCGTTAACACATTTGCGATAACCACCCAAGAGGATATACTCGACAGGTTTTCCTCATTCCCCAGAGCTATTCGCGTTATCGCTTACCTATTCATGTTTTGCGCAAATGCCTCACTAAAGAGACGAAAAACTGATTACTCAAACTACGAAATAACCCCGGAAGAGTTCAAAACAGCCCGAATGAAGTTAATTATTCATACTCAAAAAACATATTTCCGAGAAGAATATGACGCCTTGACCCGTAAAACCCAAATACACAAGAAAAGTTCATTATTGACTTTAAATCCATTCATTGACCCTAAAGGAGTTATGCGAAGTGACGGAAGATTAACCAATTCCGGAGCACTATCATATAATGAGCGTCACTCTACCTTATTACTTTATAATAGTCGTACGTCAAAATTACTAACCCATTTAGCAACGTTACACTGGGGAAGTCAGCTAGTTCTTCGACTCCTAAGGACAGAATTCTGGATACCCAAAGCAAAGATGTTGATTAAAACAATAATTCATCAATGCAAAACGTGCATCATACCCAACAAGGCTCAACAAACCCAAATAATGGCAGCTCTTCCAAATGAGCGAACCATCCTAACCCGGCCGTTTGCTGCCACTGGTATCGACTTTTCTGGACCCTATGACATCAAAAACTACACTGGGAGAGCTGTCTAATCACCAAATTATATATATGTGTATTTGTATGCTTCTCAACTAAAGCAATACATCTCGAACCCGTTAGCGATCTCACTACGCAAGCCTTCCTAGCAGCATTCTCCCGTTTCTTCTCGGGGCGTGGATGTCCCGCCAATCTTTATTCCGACAACGGAACAAACTTTATAGGAGCTTCACAGTTGCTAATGAAAGATCGCCGCGAATTATTACAGACTCTTCGAATTCAAATCACATCTCTCTATAGCCATCAAAATATTTCATGGCACCTCAACCCACCAGGAGCTCCACATATGGGTGGATTATGGGAAGCAGGCGTAAAAAGTCTAAAAACCCACCTAAAAAAGATCACAAAATTACAAAAATTCACGTTTGAAGAATTTGCTACCCTATTGACCCGCATTGAAAGTTGTTTAAACTCTCAACCAATAAGCCCTATAAGCGACGACTCATCAAACTTGGAACCTTTAACTCCAGGACACTTCCTTATAGGTACCCCATTGTTGACCCCTGCCGAACCCAATTTAGAGGATGCAAACTTAAGCATCGTTAACAGATGGCAGAAACTAAAAATACTCAACCAGCACATTTGCAAGAGATGGAAGGAAGAGTACCTTAAGGAGCTACACAAACGATACAAATGGAAATATCCACAACGTAATGTTGAAGTTAACGACTTAGTCGTTATAAGAAACGAAAATATTTCACCCAACGAATGGCAGCTCGGTCGAATCCAAAAGGTCTTCCCCGGCTTAGACAATAAAACACGAGTGGTTGAAATCCGAACTGCTCGAGGCACAATAACCCGCCCCATCACAAAAATTGTGATATTAAATACAGAATAACATACAAGTTTTCTCTTCTTTTTTTAGTGAAATGGCCCCAACAATCACCAACTCACCCAAACATCGTCGTAAGAGCTCGACCATTACCATCCGGTCCCGTAGCGCAACCCGTAGCATTACACCAATTTCGGAAGACGAAACGATGTCACGACGCATGTGGCGTTTCAAGTCGATCCTTCCCACCCAACACAAATTATAAGCTATCAGCACAGGCATTTATACTAAATAGCCTAACTGATAATTTACCCTCATATCCCATAGATCCAAAGCAGTGTCTTAAAAATATTGGATTCACGTTAGCCGACACCCAATTTCACAAACCCAGACCCGTGGATATACTAATCGGTATTGATATCTATCCAAGTATTTTACTCAATGGAGTAAAGAGAAACGTACAAGGTTCACTCTTAGCTCAAGAGACAGAATTCGGATGGATATTGTCCGGACCCATAACCCAACCCTCCCAAAATTCCGCCATAGTCTCATTTCACAATAAAGTGAACCCTGAGAATATACTCATACGTTTTTGGGAGGTGGAGGAAGTCCCAAAGAAATCCGTAGTTTCCAAATCGGACCAAATTTGTGAGGAAATTTTCCAAAAAACTACCCGTCGTAATCCAGATGGGCGCTATATAGTAACCCTACCCTTCAAAGAACCCGACAATATTGATATCGGATACTCTAGACATATAGCGTTGGCCCAATTCCTCAGAAATGAACGAGCTTTACTTAAAAAACCCGAAGTGAAGGCAGAATATGACAAAGCAATTATGGAATATTTGGAACTCGGACAAATGAAGAAAATAGAATATGACCCTACTGTTAAAGCGACCCCATATTACTTACCACACCACGCAGTCATTAAACCCGGTCGTATAACGACGAAATTACGTGTGGTATTTAATGCATCTTGCCCCACGTCAAATAACAAAAGCTTAAATGACGTCTTACATATCGGGCCTACTTTACAGAAAGACCTTGTCATTCTGATCACAAATTGGCGACTCTTCCAATTCGTTTTTAATGCGGATATTCAGAAAATGTACCGGCAAATACTCGTAGACCCTAATCACACTCGGTTCCAAAGGATATTATTTAGGAAGTCCTCGGAAGACACAATAGAAGACTTCGAATTGCAAACAGTCACGTTCGGCATAAATTGTGCGCCGTATCTAGCGATCCGTACCCTCATGAAACTAGCCGATGATGTTGAAGAAACCCACCCATTAGCAGCCAAAATACTTCGCCAGGAAATGTATGTAGACGATGTTTAAGCTGGAATACATGACCTGACCACGGCAAAGTCAGCACGAGATGAACTCATTTCCGCTCTGAAGTCCCCAGGATTCGCTCTGCGAAAATGGACCTCCAATGACCCACACATTCTGAAAGGACTTCCACAGGATCATCTTTTAGAGACAGAACCACTCAACCTTTCGGAACCCCAAGAACACCAAAACCCTGGGCGTTCGATGGAACTCTAAAAATGATTCATTTTTCTTCCTCGTCAACCCAATGGAGAAAAAACCCGCACACACCAAACGTGAAGTTTCAACGTGAAGCCATAGCAAATATATATCATATAATATATATCATAGCCATAGTCCAATAATAATCACAGCAAAAATAATTATGCAACAAATATGGCTAGATAAAACTGACTGGGATGAAAGCCTGAAGCCCCTCACCCTACATCGATGGGACAGCTTTGTAAAGGATTACGACAACATAAACAAAATTGAAATACCCAGATGGACCCATTTCAACCCAACAGCCACCACTGAATTCCACGGTTTCTCTGATGCTTCAGAAAAAGTATATGCCGCGACACTTTATATAAGGTTTTCAGTTGGACACAAAATATGGACAACTCTCTTAGTCTCAAAAACAAGAGTTGCTCCCATTAAAACCGTATCCCTACCCAGATTGGAACTCTGCGGAGCGGTTCTACTAGCTAACCTTGTTAACTCTACCCTATCCCAACTACACCTTACCCAATATAAACATTATTTTTGGACTGACTCAACCATAGTTCTTGCTTGGTTAAACAAACCACCCTGTTCATGGACCACTTTCGTTTCTCATCGAGTAGCTGCAATCACCGACAAAGTGGGAGTCGATAATTGGAGCCATGTGGGAAGCCAAGACAACCCCGTAGACTTGGCAAGCCGAGGATGTACACCCACCGATCTATTGAATTGCAACCTCTGGTGGCATGGACCCCAATGGCTACAAAATGAAAAGGAGCATTTTCCAGTATCGGAGAAAACATACAACACTACCGTGGAATTCAAAACCGTTAAGACGTTTGCGATAACCACCCAAGAGGATATACTCGAAAGGTTTTCCTCATTCCCCAGAGCTATTCGCGTTATAGCTTACCTATTCAGGTTTTGCGCAAATGCCTCACCAAGGAGGCGAGAAATTGATTACTCAAACCACGAAATAACCCCGGAAGAGTTCAAAACAACCCGAATGAAGTTAATTATTCACACCCAAAATACACATTTCCGAGAAGAATATGATGCAGTGACCCGTAAAACCCAAATACATAAGAAAAGTTCATTATTGACTTTACATCCATTCATTGACCCTAAAGGAGTTATGCGAAGTGACTGAAGATAACAAAATTATTAACTCAATTCACCTTATTTAGCAACGTTAACACTGGGGAATTCAGCTAGTTCTTCGACTCCTAAGGACAGAATTCTGGATACCCAAAGCAAAGATGTTGATTAAAACAATAATTCATCAATGCAAAACGTGCATCATACACAACAAGGCTCAACAAACCCAAATAATGGCAGCTCTTCCAAATGAGTGAACCATCCTAACCCGGCCGTTTGCTGCCACTGGTATCGACTTTTCTGGACCCTATGACATCAAAAACTGCATTGGGAGAGCATGTCTAATCACCAAAGGATATACATATATGTGTATTTGTATGCTTCTCAACTAAAGAAATACATCTCGAACCCGTTAGCGATCTCACTACGCAAGCCTTCCTAGCAGCATTCTCCCGTTTCTTCTCGGGGCGTGGATGTCCCGCCAATCTTTATTCCGACAACGGAACAAACTTTATGGGATCTTCACAGTTGCTAATTAAAGATCGGCGTGAATTCCTACAGACATTTCGAACTCAAACTACATCTCTCCATAGTCATCAAAATATTTCATTGCACTTCAACCCACCAGGAGCTCCACATATGGGTGAATTATGGGAAGCAGGCATACAAAGTCTAAAAACCCATCTAAAAAAGATCGCAAAATTACAAAAATTCAAGTTTGAAGAATTTGCCACCTTATTAACCCGACCAATAAGCCCCATAAGCGATGACTCAACAAACTTGGAACCTTTAACTCCAGGACACTTCCTTATAGGTACCCCATTGTTAACCCCTGTCGAACCCAATTTAAAGGATGCAAACTTAAGTATCGTTGACAGATGGCAGAAAAAATACTCTACCAGCACATTTGCAAAAGATGGAAGGAAGAGTACTCTAAGGAAATACATAAACGATACAAATGGAAATATCCACAACGTAATGTTGAAGTTAACGACTTAGTCGTTATAAGAAACGAAAATATTTCACCCAACGAGTGGAAGATCGGTCGAATCCAAAAGGTCTTCTCCGGCTTAGACAATAAAACACGAGTGGTTAAAATCCGAACTGCTCAAGGCACAGTAACCCGCCCTATCACAAAAATTGTGATATTAAGTACAGAATAACTTAAAAGTTTTCTCTTCTTTTTAGTGAAATGGCCCCAACAATCACCAACTCACCCAAACCTCGTCGTATGAGCTCAACAATTACCATCCGGTCGCGTAGCGCAACCCGTAGCATTACACCGATTTCGGAAGACGAAACCATGTCACGACGCATTCGGCGTTTCAAGTCGTAGCAAAAATACGTCACATCGTCATGTCGCTTGCGGAATATGCAAAAAAGACCATCGTCTAGTGACTTGCGCCACGTATTCAGCATACAATATAGACAAAAAATACGAAGCAGTAATCAAACACCACTACTGCGTTAATTGCTTAGCCAGGTCGCGCAAGACAGAAGGTGGCACAAGCAAAAATAGATGTTCCATTTGTTATGGGAAACATCATTTATCCCTACACGGACATCCGAGGTTATACCCGACCAACGATGTAAATGGTATTGAAAAACCAAACACATAGTCCTTGCTGACCCTCAATACCCACAAATTATCAGAAGTGGACTCTTCAAACCAGACAATGGTACAGTGGTAGCGCCGAATACAGCTTTGGCTGGACCCTTACTGGCACCATATAACCCTAAGTATACTTGGTGGCCGGGATGTGTAATCCAAACAAATACTCCTCTGCATTACTCCCACAAATTACATAAAGTAATAGACCAACTTCACTCAGCAGAACAGAAGGAGAAACAAAAGAGGACGATTTTCCCGCGTTTTTTACACAAAAGACTATAATAAGTTCGCCAACACAGCAATTAAGCACAAGTGAAAGTACAAGTGAACACGGAGAAAAAAACTAAGTGAAATTTACTATTCTACAAAGTTTATTATTATAAAACAAACACAAGTGAACACAAACCAAAAATTTATAACGATTATACTAAACGAAGTATCTTTTAATTAAATGCAATCGGCCCCCCATACACGAGCACACAAGTGCGTTCGATCGGTATGAATTCGTTTGCCCATACACGACACACAAATCCATTTTGCGTTCGTTTTTCACAGAGTTAACATGTGCGACAGGCAAGCGGAACATTTCTTGGAATTTATTTCTAATGTAGCATTTTTATCTATTTCATTGTATTTCGTTAATAAGTTATTCCAACTGTTTTTTTTCTTACACTATGTACATATATGTATGAGCGCTTAGGCAAAAAGCGAAAACTTTGAAGAGTGATTTCTCGGTTTTTCATTTTTACGATTATTCTTAATTGGCGGGCAGGATAGAAAAAAAACTAAACGTCGTATGGAATTAGGGCAAAGTTTATTATCATTGACATAAAATTATCTTTTTTAAACAGCATAAAATAAAATTCTTTCGATCAAAAGCCACTTTTTATTCAATTTTTAATAAAATTTTAAATTTTACACTTTTTTTGGAATTTTCTTAGTTTAACTAAAAGATAAATTAATAAAAAATATGAATCTCTTTGAAGTTTTTGTTTCCGATAGAAATTGCGACCTGCATCCTGCCCGCCGTCCGAAAAATGTACATGCGAGATGCATCGGGTAATTGCTTCCCAAAGGCAGAATATCAAAGATTTCGTATCCAAAAAATTTGTGAAAGATGTTCAAATATATAACTATAAAGCCTAGAAATTTCGCTTGAATCAATTATTTCTTTCCCTCCCAAAAAAATCCTCAAAAAATCGATTTTTTGAAGCCTCGAAAGCAGGCTCTCTCCTTAACACTTGCCATTTTCCGCGATCTTCACTGTTCGGCGACACGAGAGAAATGAGATTTTGTGCGCCGACAACGCCATCTACGATAAACATGTTCGCGCACCGATCGTAAAAAATCAAACAATTTCGCGAACATGGATCGGTACGCGAACAAGCCCATACACGATAAACCGCAAGCGCACACATACCGATCGAACGCACTTGTGTGCTCGTGTATGGGCGCTTTTACGTCGACATACCAAGACACTAGCTATTGTGACATAAAAAAAAGGCATCTTTGCTGGTAAATCAGTAAAAGATATGACGCACACAACAATTAAGATCTCTAAAATTAATAAATGTCAGACGTGTCTATTCTCGCATATTCTATGTATTCAGTGAAATTCCTCATAACCGGACACCGTCGAGGCCAAGGGAGCTGTTCATATATAAGGGCGGGGCAAAAAGGAGTACAGTTGAGTCGCGATAATTCGTAATGGCACGGGGATCATATTTTTTACGAATTACGCGGGACTTCGACTTCAACAAAGAAAAATTCGAATTAACGGGGCTTTTATATACACAGATAATGTTTACATATTTCTTTATTGTTGGACTCAAAAAATCAACATAAGTACATACATTTTATATATTAAATACGAATTAAATAGTAACATAAAATTATAATAACAAAATATTAAGCCAATTGATTTGAAACATGAAAGTAAAATAACAAAAATTCAAGTTTTGAAGAAATTTGTGTTTGGGATTGCTTCAAGTTTTTTTTCTCTTATTTTTTCTACTGAGTTTTCTAAAGTGTGGTATTACCGTATTAACGCTCTGACTTGTATGTTCGTTAAAATTTCTTCTTCTTCGGCGCAATCATCTTCGTCACTTTCATTATTGTTAGGCGAAACTTCTTCCAAAATATGGTTATCTGTCAAAATACCAGGTACAATAGAAATAGCTTCCCAAAGAAAGTCAATTTTAAATTGACTATATTCCAATAAATTATTGTTTATTGTTTTAATGAAACGCAAGCACGGAAGCAGTTTTGTATACACAATTTGCTAATATTTTTCCAAGCTTTATAAGAAATTTCCATAGCTATTAATTATGTGCAATTAAACTTTTTCTTTTCATCAATGCTATGAACCAGTTGAATAACCATTTCCTTAAAGACTTCAAGTCTTTTATAATACCCATGTCAAGGGGTGCAGCTTAGACCTAGGGTTGGGTGGCAAAAACTCAATTTTTAAGTGGCCAAGATGAGGGAAGCCCATATGCGCCGTACAATTGTCTATGAATAGCAATATCATTAGATTATCGGCTACCATGGTGTCATTTGACATGTGAAGTCGTTCGTTAAATAACGTTGTTGTCATCCACGCCTTCTTATTGTGCCGATAATGCACTGGAAAGCTAAATATATTTTTTAAGCACCTTGGCTTTGCTGTCTTTCCGATTAATAGAGGCTTGAGTTTTTAGGTGCCATCCATGTTTTCAGCAAATAAAATGGTCACTCGATCTTTACTGTGCTTACCCCCATGACATTTTTCATTTTTAAAGCAATAAGTTCAGTCTGGCAAACTTTTATAAATCAACCCAGTTTCATCAGCATTAAATATATCCTTAGGTTCGTAATCTTTTATCAGATCACTCAACTTTTCCTTCCATTCACAGCATACCCCTTCACTGACAGAAGAACTTTCGCCGCACATTTTTTTAAAATGTGATATCGTGCCGCTTTTTAAATCGATCTAGTCAACCACTGCTTGCCTTAAAATCCATTATGTTCATGGCTTCGGCAAAAAACAAAGCCTTTTCTTTTAATAACTCGCATCCAATAGGAACATTACTTTGACGGCATTGTGTAAGTCACAAGAGTAGAGACTTGTCTATATTCGGGTATTCAGCTTTTTTCTGACGTTTCTGTTTACTACGAGATGATGCTTGCATATTAAATTCTGTTTTATGTAGAATTGATGTTAATGTTGATGGAGCGATAATAAATTGTTTTGCCACTTAAATTTTTTTTGTACCATTATCAACGGCTGAAAGAATCTCTTGTTTTTTCGTGATTTATAATGTACATTTTCTCTACATTTTTACGCATCTGGACGAAAATAATGAGAGACAGCACAAAATTCAGCATGTATAGCGACATAAAGGCAGCATAACTGTCTACAATTATTGCGACTCGACTGTATTTAAAATGTATTCCTATGAAGACACTTAATTAATCTGTTTAAAGTTACTGTCAAAGTCTGATATCACTATATAACTGATACCAGTCACCCACTCAATTCCAACCTGCCCTACGTAAACATTATGCATAGAAGACTTTATATTCTTTTATTTCCCTCACTTATGAACTACAAGGGAATAACCGAAAACTACACATTTCGCAAAACCTATGTGTCAATATCCTGAGAAAAGGGACACTTCAACAGGTTTACGCAGTTAGTATACATAATATACTTCATTCTCACGAAGAAATATTTCACCTGGTGGTATCGCACTCCGATTTGCGATAAAACATAAGTCCATTTTAAACCACAAATGCCGATCCATACTTTGATGCCAAATTACAGTTTTTTATCTTGGTTTCTGGCTTAGTTCTAGCCTGTATAAGTCTTTAATTAACGGCTTTTTGGGAACGCTGCAATGGACTGGTTTCTACCATCTGCAACTTTACACGATGTCAAGGCTGCCGGAACATGTGCACTACGGTGATTCAAAAAAAAAAAAATTTTTTTCGTTTGGTACTCGGAAAAATAGGTTCCTAGACACCTCTCCAAATATGAGTTTTTAATTGTAACGGGAAGGTCCTCCTACATACAGTTTTCTATTTTTTCTTATTATCAGATAGAAAACTGTATATCTCGCTTCCAACTACTTGAAAAAATATCTTGTTCCTTAGATTTTGTAGGAAATTGAATGCTCTACACAAAAAGGTCTTCATGATTTTTTCGTAAACCCAAACGTTTAAAAGATATTAACAGTTAAAGTTTGATTATTTTTGAGAAAATTTTTTTATTTCTTATGAATTTTATAACTCATTGAAAAAAAATTATTATGAATGATGAAACTCATAGGCTTTCTTAGAGGTGTCTAGGAAGCTATTTTTCAGAGTACCAAACGAAAAAAAAAATTTTTTTTTTTTGATCCACCTTAATATGCATTGATGTTTGACGATGAATATCTCGTAAACGCTTAACTTAATCGAAAAATCATGGGAGACCATTTTTATAGAGCAGTAAATTTCCTACAAAACTATGAGTTTTATTATTCATAATAATTTTTTTCATTGAGTTATAAAATTCATATCAAATAAAAAATTTTCCCAAAAATAATCAAACTTTAACTGTTAATATCTTTTAAACGTTTGGGATTACGAAAAAATCATGAAGACCTTTTTTGTAGAGCATTCAATTTCCTACAAAATCTAAGGAACAAGATATTTTTCAAGTAGTTGGAAGCGAGATATACATTTTTCTATCTGATAATAAGAAAAAATAGAAAACTGTATGTAGGAGGACCTTCCCGTTACAATTAAAAACTCACGTTTGGAGAGGCTTTCATAGAGGTGTCTAGGAACCTATTTTTCCGAGTACCAAACGAAAAAAAAATTTTGTTTTTGAATCACTCTAATGTGCACCTAATTTTATTGCCAAAGCTTCCGGTACCCTTGGCTGAAGCCACTTTATATATGTATAGAACTTTCGTTTTTCTACTCTTGCGACCAGTTATTACAGAGTATTATAGTTTTGTTCACCTAACGGTTGAACGTATCACCTAAAACTAATAGATATACGTGTAGAGTTACACATATATAAATGATCAGGGTGACGAGAAAAATTGAAACCCGGTTGACTGTCTGTCTGCCTGCCCGTTCATGCAAGCTGTAACTTGAGTAAAAATTGAGATGTCTTGATGAAACTTGGTATGCAGGTTTCTTAGTACAAAAGAGTTCGATTTCGTCCACAAATCGTCATTAACCGGAAACATATAAGTACCATAACTATGCACCTAATTAAGACGTAAAATTCATATTTAGCACCTGTGGGAAAAAAATTATGGAAAAGTTGGCGTGGGCCACCCTCTAATAAGTTTAGTATAGCACAATTTTCAATTCCATTGCATTCGTTCAGTTTCCAGTTCGCAAATCAAGAAGCACTTAATATAACGGAATTAAACTGTGCTCGAATAATGCCCTTAGTGTAAGCCACCTTACACCAAGAATTGTTCAAATCCAACAAAAACTGTTCACGCCCCTAGGTCCCCAAGGTATAAGATATATAATTGAAATTCAGGGATAGTACTTCTCTAACAATGGTATGTCCATATAATTAATATCAGGATTTTCGAACATCCGACTGACTTTACTCTATATGATTAGTTTTTAGTATGTGACGTGTTAACAGTATGTGGTATTAGGAAAAATAGATACCATTTGGTCCATACTACCGCAACTTCCATATACTACAAATAATGGTTTTCGTTTTTCTAGCAAACCTTATGTGTCTGTCAACATAAGAGTTATATATAGTATATACATTAGGGTGTTTTTTTTTTTGTACTATTCAATTTTTTCAATCCCCTCATGAAATTTCCTTGGAAATACCCTAAAAAAATTCTCTGAAAATTTGAGGTCTTAATATTAACATTAAAGACTGGACCAAGGCATTCAAAAATTTTCCATTGAAAATACATGAAAATCGTGATTTTTTACCTTTAAATTTCTATAGCTCCGAGGCATTTAATGGCATCGCTTTGACTTTAGACACATGTTCCTCAAAATTGAACACTCTTCCGACAAAGTCGAAACTTATACAGGAGAGGTAGTACAGGGCTCTAAACCTGATTTTTCCACGAAAATCTTTTACCTTTAAATTTCTATAGCTCAGAGGCATTTAATGGCATCGCTTTGACTTTAGACACAAATTCCTTAGAATTGAACATTCTACAGCAGTGGCCATTGCGACTGGGCTCTAAACCTGATTTGTCCACGAAAATCGCATTTTTTTGTATGTATCTCGTAAAGAACAAGAGCTATAGAAACAAGAAAAAACGTTCACTTCGGCTGCCCCGAAGCTAATATGTATACCCTTCACAGGTGCATTTCTTGTAGTAACTATGTGCTCAGTTTGTATGGAAGCTATATTGCTATAGTAATCCCATCTGAAAAATTTTTTCGGAGATTATATTATTACCTTAAGCAGTAATGCATGTCAAATTTCGCAGATACCACGTCAAATGCGAAAGTTTCCATACAAGTCCTTGATTCCGATCGTTCGCTTTGTATGGCAGCGCTATGAAAGTAACCTGTGCCAACTTTTCTGAAGATACATTGTCAAATGTGAAAGTTTTCCATACACGAACTTGATTCCGATCGTTCAGTTTATACGGCAGCTAAATGTTATAGTGGTCCGATATCGGCAGTTCCGATCAATGAGCAGCTTCTTGAAGAGAAAATGAGGTTTGAAAAATTTCAAAACGATATCAGAAAAACTGAGGGACTAGTTCGTATATATACAGACAGACGGACGGACGGACAGACATAGCTAAATCGACTCAGTTCAACATACTGATCATTTAAAAATATACTTTATACGGTCTCCGACGCTTCGTTCTGGGTGTTACAAACTTCGTGGCAAACCTAATACATACATATACCCTGTTCAGGGTATAAAAATGTAAATGAAAAACTTATAGGACATTTTTTGCTACAAAAAAGATTCGAGGGCAAAATAGCTATCATTAATACTTCTCGAGATATTTGGCTTTTTAAGTAAGGCTTCATGGAATTTTCATAGAAGGTACTTGTATGTAATAAAAGGTCTAACAAAATTCCATAGAGCCTTACTCGGCCCTTTTTTGTAGTAAAATTTTCTACAAGTCTTTCATTTACATTTTTTCTATAACTCTTGTCATTTACGAGATATATACAGAAAAATGCTATTTTCGTGGAAAAATCAGGTTTAGAGCCCTGTACTACCTCTCCGGTATGAGTTTTGACTTTGTCGCAAGGAGTACTTTTGTATAGTGTTCAATGCTGAGGAATGTGTACCTAAAGTCAAAGCGATGCCATTAAATGCTATAGAAATTAAAAGGTACAAAATCACGATTTTCATATATTTGCAGTGGAAAATTTTTACATACCTTGGACCAGTCCTTAATGTTAATATTAATGGCTCAAATTTTCGGGAAATTTTTTTTAGGTATTTCTAAAGAAATTTCATGAAGGGATTGAAAAAATTGAATAGTTTAAAAAAAGCAAGCACCCTAATGTGATAAATGATGAAAGTTGCAAGAGCATAAAATTTGCGGTTGCACCCGAACTTAACACAGTTGCTTTATTTCATTTTCTCTAATTTGCAATGGTACAAATATTTTCACCCGCTTTTAAACTATCTAATGTTAAGAAAGAGAGTAGAGACTGACTGTTCGTCCGATAAAATTAACATCAGAGACATTGTGATGGTAAAAAAAAGGAATGCGCACTTGTATTATTGCCTGAATTCATGCGCAGAAGAGAACACCAGTAGATACTAGAATTCTCATAACATTTTAAGAAAACAGAAAAAGTTAAGAAGTCAAGTCAAGAGAAATTATCTGTATGCTTGCATTTTTGAAGTTATACTTCTTATACGAGTTCGGAAAAGGTTGCGATAGATTCAGGTTGCACAACCTTGCTCAATATGAATCTACGCAACCTTGCTCAATATGAATCTACGCAACCTTGCTCAAGCGCAACCTGGCTTAATATGAATCTACGCAACCTTGCCTGCGAAGATGTTCGAGCAGCAAGCGAAGCGGTGACACAATCGGCGATCGTTTGTTCGTTTCTTTCGGCACAGCTCGGCTTTTCTACCAACAACACAATGTTGCCAATGCTTATGCTGTTGTTGTTTTTGTAAAACAATGTTTCAATTTTTGGTTGGTAACATATTTAATTAAGAAATCAATTCTGTTGGGATTCGAACATACGTGCTCGTCGTCACTTTTGAAGCGCTTACCACCAACACCACCATTGACACTTGAATTGCGTTGTCCCAATTATGGTTTTGTTATGCACGAAAGAAATATACAATGGATCGCCGATTGTTACCTCTTTCCTTGCTGATGCTGCGCATATGTATGTTTGTATGCTTGTTCATTATTGAAGTTATACTCCTTTTTCTTTCCCTTGTCTTTCATTTCTGCGAATTTTCAACTCCATATTCGTCGCAATAGAAGTTCTATGGCATAAGTAAAGTAATGGCCGCCGATTGTCACCCCTTGCCGCTGTAGCAGCTTCGCCTATGTGTACGCATATGTATGTGTGTATGCTTGTGCATTATTTGTTTGGCAATGTATGCAAATATATGTACATATAAGTATATATGAATGTATGAACATGCAAGTCAATGCGCGCACATGTAATAAGTATATTGATAAGTGATGAAAATATGATTTCAATTTCTGAACGCGCACATGCGTATACATACACTCATATGAGCATGTGCATATACAAATAAATATTTTTCTTACTAATAGAAATTAAATTTATCACATATATGTATATTATGTACATATATTGCTGTGATAAATTTAATTTCTATTAGTAAGAAAAATATTTATTTGTATAGTATACGATGTTAAAAGCAAAAAATTAAAAATTTATTCTGTCGAGATTCGAACCTGAGACATCTGGTATCATCTTGAATTTCCAAGCGCTTACCACCAGCACCACCATTGACACTTAGTTTGCGCTGACTTAAGTATGGTTTGGTTATGCATGTACATAAGAAACATCCGATGGTTCTAATAATTTTTGTTATACTCTCGCAACAATGTTGCTAAGGAGAGTATTATAGTTTTGTTCACATAACGGTTGTTTGTAAGTCCTAAAACTAAAAGAGTCCGATATAGTATTATATATACCAAAGTGATCAGGGTGACGAGTAGAGTCGAAATCCGGATGTCTGTCTGTCCGTCCGTCCGTCAGTCCGTCCGCCCGTCTGTCCGTCCGTCCGTGCAAGCTGTAACTTGAGTAAAAATTGAGATATCATGATGAAACTTGGTACACGTATTCCTTGGCTCCATAAGAAGGTTAAGTTCGAAGATAGGCAAAATCGGCCCACTGCCACGCCCACAAAATGGCGGAAACCGAAAACCTATAAAGTGACATAACTAAGCCATAAATAAAGATATTAAAGTGAAATTTGACACAAGGGATCGCATTAGGGAGGGGCATATTTGGGGGCAATTTTTTTTTTTGAAAAGTGGGCGTGGCCCCGCCCCCTACTAAGTTTTTTGTACGTATCTCGGAAACTACTATAGCTATGTCAACCAAACTCTACAGGGTCGTTTTCTTCAGGCATTTCCATATACAGTTCAAAAATGGAAGAAATCGGATAATAACCACGCCCACCTCCCATACAAAGCTATGTTGAAAATCACTAAAAGTGCGCTAAAGGACTAACAAAAAACGTCAGAAACTCTAAATTTTACGGAAGAAATTGCATAAGGAATCTGCACCCAGGCTTTTTTTAAAAATTGAAAATGGGCGTGGCCTCGCCCACTTATGGACCAAAAACCATACCTCAGGAACTACTAGACCGATTTCAATGAAATTCGGTATATAATATTTTCTTAACACCCTGATGACATGTACGAAATTAAGGTGAAATCGGTTCACAACCACGCCTTCTTCCAATATAACGCTATTTTGAATTCCATCTGATGCCTTCTCTGTATAATATATAGTACATTAGGAACCAATGATGATAGCGGAATAAAACTTTACAAAAATACGGTATTTGAAAAATATGTAAATGACGTATAATGAAATCTCGATTATCCCTTTATCATGCGAGAGTATAAAATGTTCGGTGACACCCGAACTTAGCCCTTCCTTACTTGTTTAAGTATAGAAATATGCTTTTGTAGAACATTTGCTTTCGCAAACATACAGACAAATGTGCAAACGACATAATATACATATGTACATATGTATGATTGTTTCGCATTTTGCTTCTACGCCGGTCAAATTTCTTTACAAAAATCGGCTGAAATGTGTGAGAAAATAAAAAATGGACAACTAGGGCAAATAATTTTTAAAAAATTTATTGACAATTAAATATAAATGAAAATACATGTAAATTTACTTAAATTTATTTAAATTTATTGAAATTTCGTTTCGCATTTTTCGGCACTTTCAAATTAATTAATTCATATAAGTAAAATTCACGACTTAACCCGCACACGTCTTATTCGCGCAAAATTTCCAACATTATGAAAATTGGCGCAATTATTGACACTTAAATTTTATGTAAAGTTTAAAACATGTTTACATATGAATATATAATATATTTGATTTTGGCGCAATTATTCACACTTGTCTTAATATACAAAATTGGGCCAAAACGAAACAATGAAATACATAATTACTTTTGCATGTCAATATGGAAATGCCGACGGCAAAACGCAAAGGAATATATTGCACATATGTACATACATACATACAAGCGATTTCTTGGTTGAAAGCAAAAATTGAAGCATGAGAAATTGAAATGCCGACGGCAAAACGAAATTGCTTACATTCGTACATTGCGTATGAATCACGAAAATATCATCATAATGTTTAGGTAAATCTTTTATATATTTAAAATGAGTTATTATAAAATAAGATCACATATTCAATTAAAAATAAATTCTGTTGGGATTCGAACCTACGCACCTTCTACGTGCTCGTCGTAACTTTTGAAGCGCTTTCCTCCTAGACCTCCATTGACACTTGAATTCCATTGTCCTAATTATGGTTTAGTTATGCACGAAAGAAATATACAATGGATCGCCGATTGTTACCTCTTTCCTTGCTGCTGCTGCGCATATGTATGTTTGTATGCTTGTTCATTATTGAAGTTATACTGCTTTTTCTTTCCTTTGTCTTTTATTTGTGCGAATTCTCGACTATTTTATGTGACCTTTTGTTGAAATACCCTGCGTTGGCTGTTGAAAAATTAAGGCTATATTTTACAGGATTATTTCTGTAGTTAGTCTTCATTTTCATTTTTTGGAAATCGACCCGTGATGACGAGATATATCGTTTTATCTGACAGCGTGAGGTTTAAGAAGTTGATTTCTAATTGTGTCTTGTGGCATATTAGAAATTATGTTTCTTCGAAAAACGTTCGCTTACAACGGATAAACCGACTTCTGAGTGGTGATTTTAATGAATAAATTCCTTTTGGTTGAAATGCTCTGCGTTGGCCGTTGAAAAGTTAAGACTATACTTCTCAGGATCATTCATTCCTTTCATTTCTTAAAAGAAATTAGTGACCTTTAGAAATATGCAAATTTGCATTATTTCGTTGTCATTTCCATATTAGTAGCAATGGAATTTCTATGGCATAAGTAATGTAATTGCCGCCGATTGTCACCCCTTGCCGCTGTAGCAGCTTCGCCTACAAACATGTGTAAATATGTATGTATGTATACGTATGATCGTGAATACATATCGACGCAGATTTTTACGAAAAGCACCAGAAAGTTGTGCAATTTATGATTTTTAGCTTTTGCCATCGTCGCGAAAAGACGACTTGTTGGCAAAGGCATGCTCGGGGAGATAATAAATTTATAAAATGTGAATTTAAGTTTTCTAGTTTTCTTTCATACAAAATGATATGTATTTCTTGGAATATCACTAAGAAGTATAACTTCATCCGCGCGTAGGGACTCCACGCATCTTTTTTTTTTTAGGTGGCTAGAGGATTGGGTGAGAAAGTTTAGAAGATGTCAACGAGTTCTTTGAATATTCTGTTTTGGACAATGATGAATTTTTTGAAGTTTTAGATGGAAGTAAAATGACGAGGAAAAGGAAGCAGATGTGGGAACATGCACCGGAATTGGTTCTCTTACCACCACTCTAATTCGTCAACGTTTAAAGAAAGAAACAGATTTAGAAAATCACTTTCTTATTTATGATCCAAATGAAGAATGCTCAGTAAGTTTTAGCGAGATATTAAGAAACAATTGAATTCTTTAGCAATTTATAGTATAAAGAAACTAAACAAAAGATGACGTCTTATGAGTGAGTGTAACCCATGAAAAGGTTCTGAATCAATTTCGTTATACATGTTATTACGAATTTGCTGAATTGATGTGATATGGCATAATCGTAATGGCAATGTAAGAGGTATGGGCATCATAAAATTATAAAATGTATTTTAGTATTCATCTGAGATTGAACGAATAAATGGCACTGGGTTTTTTTTTGCTATTTTCCCAAGGTAAAAAAACACCTATCTTTTTTTATTTAATTGGTGTTTTGGTGTACAATCTTGATTGATTCATCTTGGATTTAACATTTGGTCCAAGTCGAGCCGGATTCGGGATTGACCTCGTTTGGTAAGCAGAGGATTGGAGTGAAAATTGGTTGAATAGAGTGTGATAATTGCATATGTATAGTCACATATTGACATACACTCCCTAGAAAAAATAATAAATAAACAATATTAATTTCAAGAAAGACTTCATATATGAACTCTATCTTGAAGCGAATCAAGTTTGCCTACACATTTCTGCTGACCAAACATATTCCTATGGCATGCAGGCAAATATATGTATGTATGTTAATATAAACGCATTTATAAGTGCCTGCGCACACATCAAATTAGTATGTAAGCTGCACAGATTGAAATAAAGATTAATTCAGTTGAAGTATAGAACTAAGCAAGGAAGATCGTTTCTTTTATTTTTAATTCTAAAGTGGAAATAAAGAGCCAAGCGAAGAAGCTTGAGTTCTTTATTGCACCAAAACTGGCGACGAGGATTCACATGTCAAGAATTCACAAATAAGTAAACTAAGTTATTAACCAACAAAGTGCAAAACGCTTAACAAAATAAAATAAATGGGAATTAAAATTAATTATAATTATAATAACAACAGCAACAATAATAAAAACAACATCATCAACAGCATTAACGCGTAATAAAACAAAATAAAAACAGAGTGGGAATTAGTAAACCAGCAGCAGCAATAACAAGAACAACAACATTAACAACAATTATAATAGCAGCAGTAACAGCAATTACAACAACATCAACAGCAGCAGCAGTACCAAACAGCAGAACAAATAAGAGTAAGAAAAATATATATAAATATATTAAAACTTTTTAGAGTAAGTAAGAAAATACAAAGCAATGTGTAAAAATTATCGCACAATAGTGTAAAATAAAAACTCAATCGTGCGTATACAGAGTGTTGCAAAATCAAAAACAAATGTTTCACTAAAACAGTGTCTCCAAAACTGTAATGATAAAATTGCTAATGTGTCTCGACTAGATTTCTTTTCAAACTGTTAGTTAGGTGTTAGTTAGGTGCTCTCTTTGCTCTTCAATGCAATTCTTAATCTCGGACACTATCCTAATTCATGGAAAAAGTCGCAGATTATCTTGATAGACAAACCTGGGAAAGACTTAACACAGCCGTCTTCATACAGACCAATCAGTCTTCTATCCTGTCTTTCTAAAATATTTGAAAAAGTGTTGCTATCAAAGATGTCTCCTTTCCTCCACGAAAATAATATAATACCAACGCACCAATTCGGGTTTCGTGAAAAACATAGCACGATAGAGCAAGTAAATAGAATTACTAACGAAATAAGAAAAGCATTTGAGCACAGAGAGTACTGTTCAGCTATATTCCTAGACGTGGCTCAGGCGTTTGATAAGGTATGGCATGAGGGCCTTTTATATAAGATTAAAAATATCCTACCTTCAGAATTGTATAAAATATTGGAGTCTTATTTAAAAAATAGAAAATTTATGGTAAAAGTGGGAGATTTCATATCTGATGAAAGACAGATAAGGGCTGGCGTACCCCAGGGCAGTGTTTTAGGCCCAACACTATACATCATATATACAGCAGATCTTCCAACAGCTAATAATATATTGACTTCAACTTTTGCGGATGACACAGCTTTAGTGAGCCGTAACAAATGACACATAATAGCATCAAGAATACTAGCCGAGCACCTAAGGTTTGTCGAAGAATGGCTAGCCAACTGGCGTATAAATGTTAATGAACAAAAGTGTAAGCATGTTACATTTTCGCTTAGACCAAAAATGTGTCCGGAAGTAAAAATTAATAATATTTTAGTACCCCAAGCGAATGAAGTAACTTATCTTGGTATTCACCTCGATAGAAGACTTACGTGGAGAAAACACATAGCGAGTAAAATAACTTGCATGAAGATAAGAGCTGCAAATTTAAATTGGCTATTAAATATAAACTCCAAACTTAGCCTAGACAACAAAGTGCTTTTATATAAAGCGGTCATAAAGCCGATTTGGATGTATGGAATTCAACTGTGGGGTACGACCTGTGCAACTAATATAGACATAATACAAAGGTTCCAATCAAAAATGCTTAGATCAATCACGTGTTCGCCATGGTACATGCGTAATGAAAATATCCATAAAGACCTTGGTATTTCTATGGTAAAGAAAGAAGTAGAAGACAGCAAATTGAAATATATATCTAAACTCCGTGATCACCCAAACCCTTTGGCTAATGCTTTGGTACATTCCTGCAATCAAACACGCCTTAAAAGAAGAGATATGCCCGCGTACTAAGGAGCAATGTATCACCAAAACAGCTCAATCATTTGCTTGAGCGTGTCTAGTTTTTAATTAGATTTAAGATTTTATAACTTATTGTTAGGCTTTAAAACAAAAAGCAGATTCAATAAATAAAAAAAAGATATTGAAACAAAAAAAAAAAAAAAAGGTGTCTTCAGTACAAGAGTAGACAGCACACAGTCGGAACTTCTTACATAAATTAAGTTGAATCAAAATAAATACGAACATTTTTTTTTATTATTTTCACTCGAAATAAAATTCTCTCAAAATGAAAGCCACCATACCATTTTTTCAACTCACTTTAAACTGTATTAATGGAATTGTACAATTTAATGGACGAGATCCGAACCAACTAACAGACTTTATTAAGCAAATTGAAGACATATTACCCACAATATTAACTTTTGATGTAAGAAATCAAAAAATTTTAATCAATTATCTGAAAGGAAGATGCGTAGGAAAAACTAGGGAAATAATTCACAGATATGGACAAGTTAATGATTGGGTAATATTGAAACAAATACTTCTGATCAATTGCGGGGAAAAGAGAAGTTCAGCGGTACTTATGGATGAGTTGAAAACCATCAGTCTCGACTCAACAATAGAAAATTATTATTTTAAGATAAATAAAATTAGCAATAAACTGCATAATAGTAGCGCATAATGATTTAAATTTCTCAACGAATGAAGTTAATAGACACTGAAATCATTTAAGGAACATCTCCCAGAACCCACTAAAACTATGATTATTGCAAGAGACCCGGATAGTCTAGAAACGGCATTCAAAATAATATTAGAAGATAGATATCAAGGCTTCACAGCCCCAGGGCAACGAAGGAAAGATCCTAACCCAAATAGCTATCGTAGGACTAATTTTAGCGATAACGTTAACAATAGAACATTTTCCAGACCCAACCAAAATATAAATAATATCCCCACTTATAACAGTAATTATAATATATATAATTAAAATAGGTATAACGGTGGCTATGTCCCAAGGGATGTAGCTAATAACTATAACAGTGGCAACAGATCAAGCCAAACTAGAATATCAAACCAAACAAGAAACACAAATTATAACCAACAGGGAAATTTCAACCAACAGAGAAACTTTAATCAACAAAGAGACGGGAATCAAATGCGGAATTACAACCAATCAGGAAATAATCGGTCCGCAATATCAAATCGCAATAAACCAGAACCCATGGATATTGGCAATGCAAATACACATTTTCAGTGGGATCCACAAAACAATTACCATATGTAATAATAGATACACACATAAGAAAGTTATATTTCATCATTGACACTGGAGCAGAAATCAGTTTGATCAACGAAAATGTTTGTAAACCGAAATGGAAGAGGGAAACAGATGTGCAAGTCACAGCAATGGGAAGAAAAACGGCAAGTTAAGAAACCTTGCAGATTCCCAATATTTAAAGAATTTAATGAAAAAGAAATCAAAAGTGAATTCCTGGAATGTAATTTTAACAAGAACTTTGACGGACTCATTGGTAACAACATCTTAACGAAGATAAATGCGTTAATAGACTACCCAAACAGAATAAAAAAACAAATAAAACAATACTGACTTTTATCTAACAAAAGAAGAAAAAATATACAACGAAATGACAACGAAAATATACAACTGTAATGACATAAAAGACGAAGAAAAAATGTGTCACAGAACTCGTTGACACCAATCACCTTAACGGTATAGACAAAAATAGACTTATAAATATACTAAAAAGATATAAAAGCGCATTCTACAACGAAGATGATAATTTAACATTTACAAGTGTTTAAGTGAGTTAAGCATCTGCCCCCTCTACCCGGGAAAACTGGCACACACTAATACTACACTTCCGATGACAGCACTCTTATACATCACCACACAACGCAACTCACCACACCTCTCCATCAATCAACCCACTTAACAAAAAGGCTGGGAAAAAGGATTGCGGACACATTCGATCCACACACATTCGCTGACTCACTGCGCCCTGTCATCATCACCCGGTCCGCTTCGCTACCGGATCGATACTTCAATTGGATCATCGTCTGATCGCCGTTGATCTTGTCATCAATTTTATATGTATTCGTTTGCGACACCAATCCCGCGCGCTGTGGTTAGCACCACATACGATCCCGTTTAAATCGACAACCTTCATGGACTTCCGAAATAAATAAACATTTAGCGTAAAGAGAAATATCATTTATATAAAGTTGAGTGTTCTCCAAATAAAGTACGTTGTATATTATACAAGTGTGTTACACAAGTGAACGGGTGTGTTTTATTTCATATGTGCGGGATGACTGTTCGATTTGACCCAAATCAGTTTACACGTATGTTCGTATGCAAATAGTGATTGCCAACGTAGAAGTAAAGTAACATATGTGTCTATTTGTTACAAGCTTGATCAACAAGTTCAACAAAACATAGAATAATAACCAAAAATGATATTCCGGTTTACTCTAAAATCTCCCGATACTCAGAAATACACAAACCGGGAATATAAAACAAATAGATCAAATGTTAACTCAAGGTATAATTAGAGCATCCTCTAGCCCTTACAACACCCCTATTCGGCTGGTACCAAAGAAGCTGGACGCAACCAATGAACAAAAATGGCGTCTTGTGATCAACTACAGGAAGTTGAACAGCGTAACTACGGAAGACAGATTTCCAATTCCAGATATAGACGATATATTTGACAAATTGGGAAGATGCCAATATTTTTCAACTCTCGACTTAGTCAAAGGTTTTCATCAAATTGAAATGGACGAACGCGATATACATAAAACAGCGTTCTCCACTGCAAATGGACATTATGAATTTCTAAGAATGCCCTTCGGATTGCGAAATGCACCGGCAACGTTCCAAACGATATATTTAAAGAATATATCGGCAAAATTTGCGTTGTGTACAAGGACGATATTCTAGTATTTTCTACAAGCGTAGAAGAGCACCTAGAATCATTGAGCAAAATTTTAATGAGAATAAAAGAAAAAAATCTAAAGGTCCAATTAAATAAATGCGATTTCCTAAGATAAGAAACAAAATTCCTAGGTCACTTGATTACAAAAGATGGTATTAAGCCAAACCCCTTAAAAAAGTGGAAGCAATAGAAAAGATTCTACTTCGAAGAAGTGTTAAGGAAATAAAAGCATTTTTAGGTATTACGGGATACTATAGGAGGTTTATTAAAGATTACTCTAAAATAGCATAACATTTAATAAAATATTTAAAAAAGGGCTTAAAAATTAACATAGATGACCAAGATTACAAAGATTCTTTCTTCAAATTACCCCATTTTAATCCACCCAGATTTCACACAAACTTTTACTCTTGTAACAGATGCTAGTAATTTTGCTCAAGGAGCAGCCCTTATGCAAGATAACAAAACAAATTTATTTATTTACAAATTTATTATTTTATTATGAAAAAAATTATAGTACGATAGAAAAAGAGTTACTCGCAATAGTTTGGGCAACGAAATATTTCCGTCCGTACTTATTTGGCCGACACTTTGTTATTAAAACTGATCACAGACCATTAGTTTGGCTGAACAACTTAAAAGAACCAAATGCTAAGCTCCAAAGAAGGAAAATTAAACTCAATGAATTTGATTTCGACATTTAATACATAAAGGAGAAGAAAATGTAAATGCAGATGGTCTAAGCAGACTAAATTATGAAAATAATAATATCGTAGAATTGAATTTAAATGAAATATTTAATGATGATGACATAGATACAGTACATAGTGCAGAAACATATACTACATACTTCATAAAAATAACAGAAAATGCAATCAATATATAAATAAATGATGTATGCTGTAATCACTATATGATTTGTATGAGCCGGTCGTCGGACGCGGCAATAATTACACTAATTGTATGTTTTGCAAATACACTTTATTGGCCAGTCCCCACGTGCTCCGGCTTATGCTCAACTTAAATCTAACTTAGCACAAAACCTAACTTAACCATTAAGCCCTAAGAACGCATATTCAGTAGTCGACGCTGCCGGCTTTGACGTCTGCGTCGTGCTGACTCTGCTACATACAATTGTTTATCCAATTGATGATAGTGCAAGCAACGATCGCTGGTCAACTGTTTACGCAATCGGCTATTGACACAGTTTATGTAAGAACGCTCACTTGCGTGTGGCTTGCTGTCCGTCCGCCTCGCCGCCATGGTGGTTGTTATTCTTTACGTAATCTGCAGAACGGCGAATGATATGTCGTTGCTGTAGTGGCGGTCGTTGCCCACACAATCTGCTGATGAGGCAATATGTTGTATTGGCCTCACCACATTCGTACCCAACTGGAAATTGGGCATTATGTGTTAACTTATATAAAAATCATTTTATAATTCAAAGAGCGCAAAGGCAATCAATAACAAAGAAAATAATACATCAAAGGAAAATAAGAAACATAATAAACGTATCACTTGAAAGTGACATTTTAAAAATAATGCAAGAAAACCTACTGGAAAAAAGGTTCAATCGTAATTTCCTGCCCAGATGACAAATTATTTCTACAAATTCAAGAGTTATATATAAAATTTTTCGCAAATAATGCAAATCTAAACATAATGAAATCAAACATAATTTTAAAGGATGTAACAGACAAAGGAGAACTTTTAACATTGATAGAATAAAAACACCTGGAAAATAATGACAGGGGAATAAATGAAATATTTGAGGATATAAAAAAACACACTACTACCCCAAATTACAAAAAGAAATACATAAATACATCAGTAATTGTGAAATATGTAATAAGGCGAAATTCGACAGAAACCCTATAAAACATTGTTTAAATATTACGGAAATTCCTAAAAAAACATAACGATATTGTTCATTTTGATCTTTGGTACCCACAAAGAAGCATAATGTACCTCACAAGCATCGATAAATTAACAAAATACGCAACAGCCAAATCATTAAAGGACAGAACTTGGATATCAATTGTAAATGCCATAAAAGAAAGAATTTAATATTTAGGCAAACCGGAAACTTTTGTAACAGACAATGAATTAGATACAGTACAATAAAACAATTCTTAAAAGATAATAAAATAAACCTACACCTAACGACCACTTATAACAAAACAGGAAACGCGGATGTTGAAAGATTACACTTAACTTTGAATGAAGATTTAAGACTTTTTAATGCTGATGCAAATAACAACGACAACTTGAAACAGAAAGTGTTCAAAGCAATAACCGCTTATAATAATACCATACATTCTACGACAAAAAAGAGGCCAATTGATTTCATAAATAACTTACTTTTCGAACAAGAACTAAACAAACTCGCGGAAAAATTACAAAAGCAAAAATAAAATATAATAAATAATATCAATAAAAAAGAAAACAGAGTAAACATACAAGATTTTCAGAATAAATATAATGAAAAATCATAGAGTTAACAAAGCACAACCAAGATAAAAGGGAGTAGACAACTTTAAAGAAGAGGGAAATCACTTAATATCTAAAGATTCAAAGTTTAAAAAAGCATACAAGACTCAAATTAAACGAAAATTTTAATTTCAGGATTAATATTGCGAAAATTGCAATACTCTTAACGATAATAACGGAAATCAATGGACTTCTACAAATAAACAAGCTTGAAACCCAATCGGGATACGCTAAAATAAGAATCAGAGAGGTAGAGATAGTGAATCAAACCACAACGGTAATCCATATAATACACCCCAAGGAATTTAAGCAGATTATAAATAAAATTGAAAATAACTTAGGAAATAATTTCAACCAATATAACAGGAATGACAGAGAAATATTATACGAAGAAATAAAGTTTATTGAAGCAAAAATAGACACATTAATGCCTATGGGAAATAACAGAAAACGCAGAGGACTATTTAATATTGTAGGGACTACATACAAGTGGCTATTCGGAACATTGGACAATGAAGATAGAGAAAACAAACTACTACATTTAGAAATAATAGAGAAAAATAATCATAAGATAATTGGAGCGGTAAATCAACAAATATGTATATAATGACAAGTTCAATAAATCCATTACAACATTAAAAAGAACCATAAAAGACGATAGGACAGAAATACTAAAAACCTTTTCAAAAATAAATAAATCAAACGAATAAATTATAAAACACATGCTTTATTTCGATCAGATGCTTAAACTTAAACACTTAGAAAGTAAAATTGAACAAATTCAAGAAAACATAGCTTCAGCAAAGCATAATATATTACTCCCTAGAATATTATCAACAGAAGAAATTGAAAGATTCAATATTGACATTTTTCAATTAAAACACGTAGAGACAGGACTCCTTTCATATAAAGATGACGCATTACTCTTAGCTATAAGCCAACCAACTACACACATTAAAGCATATCTAATACTAATACGCCATTATCTAATAAGCAGCATTTTTAAATGATAAGAGAACAGAAATGTTAATACGAATATAATAATGACACAATGATCGAAGATATCGAAGACGATACTATCCTGATTAAAAATACATATAAAATAAAAATTAAACAAAACTGTGACAATAGAAAAATTGTACTCGAAGGAAATGTATTAATAAATTTTTATAATTGTAAAGTTGAGATAAAAAATAAATCATTCCAAAACCAAAAAGTTATTGTAGAAGAAAGATATATTTTCCCTGAAAAAGAAACTGATGCATTACAGTTTGAAAAAGTAACATATTTATCAGAGATAATAATAAATTAAGAAAAAAATATAAACAAGTAGGAAGAATTAAAAACACACAAAAATAAAAATTATGGCATAAGCATACTAATAATATTATTAATAGCAATAGGAATATTGGTAAAATGTATAATATATAAGAGAAATAAAAATACAAATCTAAATGTAGAGCTGCAAATTCAACCTCTTTCAAATGAAGAAAACACAAAAAAAAAACAAATACCACAATTGGTCTAATGTCAAGTTTAAAACATGAACAAAATAAAACAGAAACAACAATGTAACTATACTTTTATAATCATTACTAGTAATAATAACAACAAACAAAAACCAAACTCTACATATAAGTCACTCATAATTCCCGTCCTGCTATTCGGTGCAGAGTCTTGGACGATGTCAACAACGGTTGAGTCGACGTTGCGAGTTTTCGAGAGAAAAGTTCTGCAGAAGATTTATGGTCCTTTGCGCGTTGGCCACGGCGAATACCGCATTCGATGGAACTATGAGCTGTACGAGATATACGACGACATCGACATAGTTCAGCGAATTAAAAGACAGCGGCTACGCTGGCTAGGTCATGTTGTCCGGATGAACGAAAACACTCCAGCTCTGAAAGTATTCGACGCAGTATCCGCCGGAGGAAGCAGAGGAAGAGGAAGACCTCCACTCCGTTGGAAGGACCAAGTGGAGAAGGACCTAGCTTCGCTTGGAATATCCAATTGGCGCCACGTAGCGAAAAGAAGAAACGACTGGCGCGCTGTTGTTAACTCGGCTATAATCGCGTAATCGGTGTCTACGCCAATTAAGAAGAAGAAGGACTAGTAATAATAAGAAAACTTTGCAGCATTCAATGTTAGATATTCAATGGAGACCATTGAATCTAGGGGTGGAGGAGTCACATATTGACATACACTCCCTAGAAAAATAATAAATAAACAATATACATTTCAAGAAAGACTTCGTATACATATGAACTATATCTTGAAACGACATTGATTCGTTGTTCGTGGTTGTGTACGGTTGATTTTTTCATATCGAGCGCACATATACCTACTCGCTGCATAACTTCTCGTTACTTGGTGTACGCGCAATTTAACCTAGCTTTGACATTTTGAGCTTCAATTCGTTACACTTTCCACGTGTTTTTTATACTTTTCATTATAAAGTTAAATCCACAATTTAATCGGGTAAGAACGTAAATTCTTTCGCAATGCCCCCTGGGGCCAACAGGCTGGGGGATAATAGGTTTGCACTATTATCCCCGGGTCCTAAAAACAAGAGGAAAAAGCCAGAAAATTCGACGCTGGAATTCTTCCCGGAATTACCTATTTCTAAGAAGGATGATCCCAAGTACCTCGTAATCAAATCATAGGACGCCAGAAAACATTTTGCATCCACTTCTTGCTTTGCGGTACATAAAGGTATTCAGGCCATAAGCAAAGACATTAACAAAATCACATCGCTTCGTGACGGCAGCCTACTTCTTTTGGTCAAGAACCAAAAAATCGCTGACAAATTTTTACAAACCAAACATCTTCCCGGAGCTGGCGCTGTTGAGATATCTCTTCACAACTCTCTGAACTCAGTAAAGGGAACAATTTACGTTCCATTTATCTGTCAGCTTGCTGATGACGAAATAATTGATGGTCTAAAAGATCAAGGAGTATCCGATTTTCATAAATTTACCAAGATAAACAATGGTGATTGTGTACCTACTGGTGCTTTATTATTAACTTTTGACAAATATACTTTACCTAGTCGTATTGAAGTTGCCTGGTGTACCCTCGATATCCGCCCTACTATCCTAATCCCATGCGCTGCAAGAATTTTCAGTTGCTGGGTCATACTGCTAAGCGATGTAATAAGACCCCATCTTGTGCTATCTGCAACCTACCCCTAATCATACCCCTCCCACTGAATGCTCTATAGTCAAATGTGCTAACTGCGATGGTGAACACCCTTCTTCCTTTAACGCCTGTCTAAAATTTGTCCAGTCTAAAGAGATACTTAAAATTAAAAGTATCCACAAGTGTTCTATGCGTGAAGCCATCAATTTATACAAATCTCTAATGCCTTCTACTCCCTCACCATTCTCTTATGCTAACGTAACAGCTTCCAACAACAATACTTACTCAAAAAAATACATCAACATCGAAAAAACTTCAAACACTAATGATTCTAATGACAACATGAAAGCTGCAACTTTAAAAAATATTGCTTCATGCCCTACCAACATACACTCAATCCATAATGATTGCCCCGAAACCCCTTCTCCCCCCGTTTCTTTCCTATACAATTCTCCTACTTCACCTGAACCCTCCTGCCATCCACAATCGCATACCCAAGTATCCATAGATACATAATTCTAGATATTAAAGTCCAATTAAAACTTACATTTTTCATACATATATACTTTAATTTTCTTTATTTTTCTATGTTAACTTTTCTTCAATGAAATATTAACGGATACATTAATAACTACTTTGAACTTGAAATTTTAATTAAAAAATATAACCCCTCTGTCATATTATTAAACGACACACATATTGCAAACAATATATCAGCTCATACTCCAAAAGCCTATGCTGGTCACTTTTATAACCTTCCTTCCGTCACATCAAGCAAACAAGGTATTGCAATCCTGATTAAGAGAAGTATACCGCATAATATTCTCCCAATATCTCCTTCGAATATCTCTTCCGTTGCCATCGAAATTTCCTCCCCCCAAAAAATCATAATCATCAGTGCATATTCCCCTCCTCACCAAACTTTTACTTCAGCAGACTTCTTTAACCTTTTCCCTTCTGGCTCAACTCCTTTTTTACTGGCTGGTGACTTCAATGCCTGGTGCCCTCTTTGGGGTTCTTCTTCAACTAACTCCAGGGGCCGCATTATTGAGGATGCTGTCCTCTGTTCGGACTGTGTTGTCCTTAAGGATGGTTCCCCTACCCATTTCTCCACTCATTCCACCTTCACCCATATAGATCTTACAATTTGTTCCACTTGACTCTCTCCCAAAGTTGTTTGGCATTGTATAGATAATTTGCATGGTAGCGATCATTTTCCTATCATAGCCAAAATCTCCTCCCATAATTCCAATTTCTTCAAACCCAGAATATTTTTTAACACTGATTCAGCTGATTGGCCCTAATTTCAAGAATTTTGTTTACGTTACTGAGACACCCTCCCTTCTACAGATATTATTAATCAGGAAACTTCTAGGATTCAGAAGATTATAAGATCTGCTGCCAATCAATCTATATCACAAACCTCTCCTAAACCTTGTAATCATAACCCTCCTTGGTGGGATAGTGAGCTATCTTCTCTTAGACTGCGTAAGCAACAAACATGGCATCATTTCAAACAAAATCGTTCGTCATTAAACCTTGTTGCTTATAAAAAAGCTAATGCCATTTTCAGAAGAAAAGCGAAGCAAGCAAAAGTTAAATCTTTCCAGACATTTACCAGCAACATTAATTCCTCTTCTGACCATAAAATGATTTGGTCAAATATAAGAAGATTATCTGGCAATATTTCTTTCTCTCCTATTCTCTCACTCAACTCCTCTCAAGGCAATCTACTATATCCACAGGATATAGCTTTAGAATTCGCCAATTTTTTCTCGTCAAACTCTTCTGATTATAATTTCTCCTCTGAATACTCGTCTAATAAGCACTCTTTACTTGCCTATAATTACGTTTCATCTGCTTTATCCCCTTCAGCCGAATATCTCGACTCAGGTATATCTTTAATAGAACTCAATATTGCTCTTTCTGCGGTTAAAGGTAAAACGCCTGGGTTAGATAAAGTTTCCTATCCCATCATCAAAAATGTTCCTTCTCATCTCCTCAAGCCACTTATCAACCATTACAACAATATTTATCGAACTACCACCATACCCCAAATCTGGAAAATCAGTGCAATCATTCCTATTTTAAAACCTAGCAAACCTCAGTGCGAAGTTACCAGCTATCGTCCTATTTCCCTTCTACCCTGTCTAGGAAAACTTTTAGAAAAAATTGTTGCTAATAGACTCTCTTGGTTTCTCCATTTCAACAAACTCATTCATTCAAATCAGGTTGCATTCAAAAAAGGGCAAAGCACTATCGACGCTTTTTTACACCTTGATACAAATTATACCCGAAGATCATCCTTGTTCTAACCATGTGCTTCAAGATGCCTTTTCTTCATCATCATCACGTGTCCGACCTCCAACAATTGAGTCAGCTATATATAAATGCACCATTTTCGCCAAAACAAACAGCTTGCCATTAAAACTTGCTAAACTTCCTAAACGTCGTCATCCACAAGGGTTGATTCCAAAAAACACGTTTATTGATAAACTAGTTCGTTTGCCTAAATCCACCACACTTAATGCGATTTATGTATCAGAATTTTGTGAAATTGTGAATACTCTGAAACATGGCAGTTGGAGATTTGTATTCACGGACGGTTCCAAAAAAATCCAAACCTCTTTTGCGGTCGTTAGCGAAAAAGGAAAGCCAATTTCATATGGACTGCTTTTCCCCTTTTGTTCGATTTTCCATGCTGTTCTACTTGCCACAAAAAGCCCGGGAAAATATGTAATATGCACCGACAGCTTATCATGTTTCCAAGCCATTCAAAATTGCAACAACCACACTAACATCATCATTTCAATTAGAGAATATCTTATTATATATAAGATAATGTGGGTTCCAAGCCACACTGGGTTATCCGGAAATAATTACGCTGATGTATTAGCAAAGAATGCATCCAACATGCCCACAATTACATTCAGTTTCTTTATGAAATCTGATATATTCCGACTAATACACCAAAATAGGCTCTCTGAATTGGCACTGGATTGGGTCTCATATAACCATTATCAATAGTTAGCACAGCCAGAATCAAACCGCTATACCCATCAACAGTTGCAACTAATTTTATAACACCATACATTCGCCTACGGATTGGACATACTATACTGACGCATGCTCACCTCCTCGGAAGAAACAGTACCAACTGCTGTCCGTTTTGTAACACAACAACTGTGCTTCATGTATTAGAATGTTGTCCAACACTGAAAGATAAGAGAGATTGCCACTTCAACACAGATCCGATTTCTCTCCTTTCCAACGCTACGGAAGAAAATATAAAAACCATCTATCGTTTTCTTAAAGAATGTGATCTATTGAGGAGAATTTAAGCCAACACATTTATTCAACGGACAGCTGATAGCGTCTGAAGTCAGCGCTGCATGTTTTAGGTCAGCCTCGACCAGCTCCTACTATTTTTAGTCTAGGTTTTTTTACACCAACATGCTCGAAGCTTCGCAGCAGAACAAGCGAAAACAAATCAGTTGCTGTCTGAATTTTGAACAAGCAACACGTCACTCGCTACGGCAATTTGTTCTTGCACTGAGCAAAAAAATTGATCAATTTTTTATGTAAGAAAATGAAAATAATCTTGCGCAATGTATGTTGTGCAAGAGTACTTTTAAGAGTAAGCGTTTTTCAATTTAGAAAAGCATTTTTTAAATTCTCATAAAGATATTTCTAATCTTGAAATTTCCGAAAGAAAAAATAAATTAGCGAATTTAAAAAAATGAACATTTACAAAGCAGTTGATCCTGAAGAAAAGGGTAAACAAAAGAAAAAGGCGTCGTTTATAGTTGCTCTTTATTTAGCGAAAAAAGACGCCCATTTGATGATGGTTTTTTTTTTGTAAATTTGGGCTCTGAATTTTTTAGTTGTTTTGGAAACAAAGGTTATGATGCCTGTCGGATATTAGAATCTGTCCCTTTGTCCCGCCCCACGCTAGTCCGTCGAACAGAACAAATAAGTTCATATATTTTTAGATGTTCAATAGATAGACTTAGAAATTGTATGTTTTTTCCTTATCATTTGACGAAACCACAGATGCAAATAATATATGTCAGCTTATTGTTTGTGCAAAATCAGTGGGAAGCAATTTCGAAACAGTAGAAGAAGTTTTAATTGTGATATCTCTCCACAAAAATATCACAGGGGAAATAACTTATAAAGCTATCGAGGAAAATGTTTTAAATTTGTTAGACATTGAAAAACTGAGCAGTATTTGTACTGATGGGGCAAGAGTTATGTTGGGAAAAAACAAAGGACTTGTGGGATATTTTTATAAAAAAAATATCAACATACTCACATTCCATTGTATAATCCATCAGCAGGCGTTATTTGCTAAAAAATTAAATATTGTTAAAGCCATGGAAATTTCCATCAAAATAATTAATAAAATAAGAGGCGGACACCACGCTCTGAGCCACGAAAGTTTAAACTTTTTCTTGAAGAACTATCTTCGGATTATCAAGACCTGCTTCTATACACCGAAGTTAGATGGCTCAGTTGTGGGAAAAGTATACAAAGATTGTTTAATCTCAAAGATGAAGTCCAACTTTTCATTCAAGAGCTCAATGATGAGGAATCTTTAAGCTTAGCGAACATAATGTCCAACAAAGATTTCCAACTAGACCTTGCCTTTCTGAGTGAATTACCAGCTTTATAAATGAATTAAATCTCGCTTTGCAAGGCAAAAATAAATTTATATCGGAACTTATTAATAATGTTGGCCAATTTAAAAGAAAATTAAATTTTTTGGTTAGCGAACTTAAGGAGAAAAAGTCACAAGTTTACCACGTACAGAAGAAATAATATTGGAAACAGCAAACGTGAGTAAATTGGATGAATATGTGGAAGTATTGGAATCAATCGTTATTGATTTCAATAAGAGATTCAAGGATTTTGATAAAATTAGCAACATTATTATTCTCCACGATAGCCCACTTTCATGTGACATAAGTCAGTAAAAAGAACCTCTTCAAACTGAACTAAGGAGTCTGCAAAGGAGCGTAACTGTGCCATTGGGGAGCGGTTTGGAGTTTTGGAAGAATCTGGATTCAACTTTATATAAGAACACAATAAACGAGATCTACAAACTTTATTCTACGTTTGGTTCAACCTATAACTGTGAAGCTGCCTTTTCCAATCTTAAAATAATCCAAAATAAATATAGAAACCACCTAACGGACAAACAAATATGCGATTTAATGAGAATCAAAAATTATGAATATGAAATTGACATTAATAAAATAATTGAATAAACTAAAATAAACATATTTTTTAATTATGAAAACTTTTTTCGGTGTAGCTGCTTGATTTACTTTTTGTTTCGCTACTTGCTTCGCTTCTTGTTCTTCTTAACTAACATTTGTATAATTTGTGCGTGTGGTAGTTTGATCGAGGCTGTTTTAGGTTGTACATATGTTATTAATATTGTATAAGCTTTTATAAATAAATAAAAAAAAAAATCTTGAAACGAATCAAGTTTGCCTACACATTTCTGCTGACCAAACAAATTCCTCTGGCATGCAGGCAAATATATGTATGCACATATGTAAGTATAGACACATGTATGCGCGCACATCAAATTAGTATGTAAGCTGCACAGATTGAAATAAAGATTAATTCAGTTGAAGTATAGAACTAAGTAAAGAAGCTTTCTTTTATTTTTAACTCTGAAGTGGAAATAAAGAGCCAAGCGAATAAGCTTGAGTTATTTATTGCACCAAAACTATATGTGTGTGGTATTGTGGCATGTGCAAGGTCACGTTATGATGCCTCTACGCTGTGGAATGCAATCGCCATTGTGGAATGCATAGGTCGGACAGTAAAGCTTTTTTTCTAAGAGTGGAACACTTACTGTACTTTTGAATTTCTGTGCACCTAATAGCATACGTGGTAAAAAGTTGAGATTTATGCATGGTGAAAAGTTAAGTCATATACTACTATATGTGTATTAGGGTGGAACGATTTTTTTAATTTTTGATTTCTGTTTCGGTGGAGGATGGAGTCATGTGTAGAAGTCCACGCAAGTGACGAAAGTTCTCTGATCGCCATTCACTTGGGAGTGGCCAGAAACGATTCTTTTACACATGGCTCAAGAAGGTCACTACTTCCGGTCTTTGACCAAGTATCCTCTGGGTAGCCTAAGAACATCCGTTCGAAGGCGACCTAATGTGAGAAGGCGAAACATCAACCCTACATTGGGTTGTGCGCTGGGTTTGGGATCCGCCACGTAAAAAAACTATACCAATGAAAAGTAAGCGACAGCCTCGGATGAGAGACCCCCCCTTTTGACGACGACCATGGCAAACGAAATAAGGACTACGATTTGATGGCATGCACCTGGAACGTCCGGACCCTTAATTGGGAAGGCGCCGCTGCCCAGCTGGTTGATGTCCTCGCGAAAATAAAGGCTGACATCACCGCCGTCCAAGAAATGCGATGGACCGGACAAGGACAGAGACGAGTAGGTTCTTATGACATTCGACTTCAACATATCGCTGATTTGCGCCCACGCCCCGACGGAAAAGAAGGACGATGTGACCAAAGATGCCTTCTATGAGCGCTTGGAGCGCGCTTATGAGATCTGCCCCCGCCACGATGTCAAAATCGCGCTTGCCGACTTTAACGCCAGGGTGGGCAAAGAAGGTATCTTTGGCATACGGTCGGTAAATTCAGCCTCCACGACGAAACATCCCCAAATGGGTTGAGGCTGATCGACTTCGCCGGGACCCGAAATATGGTTATCTGTAGTACTAGATTCCAGCATAAGAAGATTCATCAAGCTACCTGGCTGTCTCCGGATCGAAAAACTACCAACCAGATCGATCATGTTGTGATAGACGGAAGACACGTCTCCAGAGTTTTAGATGTGCGTGCGCTCCGAGGTCCTAACATCGACTCGGACCACTATCTTGTTGCAGCCAAGATTCGCACCCGCCTCTGTGCAGCAAAAACCGCACGTCAACAAACACAAGGAAGGTTCGACGTCGACAAGCTGCAATCACAACAGACAACCGAACGATTTTCTACTCGGCTTGCACTCCTGCTCTCTGAGAGCACGCGTCAACAACCCGGTATAAGGGAACTGTGGGACGGCATTTCAAATTCCTTACGTACAGCTGCAACCGAAACCATTGGTTTTCGGAAAGTGCAAAAGAACAGCTGGTACGACGAGGAGTGCCGTGTCGCAGCGGAGAGAAAACAGACTGCCTACCTCGCAGCGTTACGATCGACCACAACACGTGCGGGATGGGATAGATACCGAGAGTTGAAAAGGGAAGCGAGACGCATTTGCGACAGGGGTAATGCTCGAAAATTCTACGAAAAAATGCGGCGGCTTACAGAAGGTTTCAAGACCGGAGCATACTCTTGTAGAACCCCCAAAGGTAATCTAGTCACTGATGCCCAGAGCATACTTAAATTATGGAGGGAACACTTCTCCAGCCTGCTGAATGGCAGTGAACGCACAACACCAGGAGAAGGAGAACCCGATTACCCAATCGATGACGATGGAGCAGACGTTCCATTACCCGACCATGAAGAAGTTCGAATAGCAATTGCCCGCCTCAAGAACAACAAAGCGGCAGGGGCCGACGGACTACCGGCCGAGCTATTCAAACACGGCGGCGAAGAACTAATAGGGAGCATGCATCAGCTTCTTTGTAAAATATGGTCGTTCGAGAGCATGCCCACCGATTGGAATTTAAGTGTGCTATGCCCAATCCATAAAAAAGGAGACCCCACAACCTGCGCCAACTACCGTGGGATTAGCCTCTTCAACATCGCATATAAGGTTCTATCGAGCGTATTGTGTGAAAGATTAAAGCCCATCGTCAACAAACTGATTGGACCTTATCAGTGTGGCTTCAGACCTGGAAAATCAACAACCGACCAGATATTCACCATGCGCCAAATCTTGGAAAAGACCCGTGAAAGTAGAATCGACACACACCATCTCTTCGTCGATTTCAAAGCTGCTTTCAACAGCACGAAAAGGAGCTGCCTTTATGCCGCGATGTCTGAATTTGGTATCCCCGCAAAACTAATACGGCTGTGTAAACTGACGTTGAGTAACACGAAAAGCTCTGTCAGGATCGGGAAGGACCTCTCCGAGCCGTTCGATACCAAACGAGGTTTCAGACAAGGTGACTCCCTATCGTGCGACTTCTTCAACCTGCTTCTGGGGAAAATACAGTGACTCACACGACCAACCGGATGAACTCAGCTTTAACTTTGGATGTGAGTTAGTGCTATTGAAATAACAATTTAACTTAACATATTATATATCATTAAAAAGGATATTTTAGGTACTTTTTATTTTTTACTTAATCCATAAAAAATTTAACTTCATATTTAACATAAACACAAAAAGTCCAATACACACTTCAAATTCATCTCACACGACTAACCGGATAAAAACCAATAGAAGCCCACGGTAAAGTAACGGGACCTTTATTCCATTTAAAATTCTGTGAAAATGTGTACTGCTTATTCTTACATTGAACCAGTTGCAAATTGTATTGCTGAATGGTTAGTTATATCAATTATGGCTCCTTTACGTACTCAGACATCTATCGACATTAGTAATTTAATAATACAACTCCAAGAAGATGGAAAAACTGTGAAAGAAATATCAAAGTAGTACTTCTACTAACCACGATATTGTAAGAAAGTCTCGGAAGGAAAATAGAGTGTGTAACATATCCAGAAAAGGTCAAGGGAAAATGTTAACAGAAAATGATGAGCGTTTCATATTGCGAATTGTTAAAAACAATCCGGAATCTACAGCAGAAAATATAAAAATTATAGTTGAAAAGGATCTAGGCAAAAAGGTTTCAGCAGAAACTATTCGACGAACACTTCGAAACAACAATTTGCATGGAAGGGCGATGATAAAAAAGCCATATATATAGGAAAAAAATAAGAAAAAAAGACTTGAATTTGCTAAAGCGCACTTGAAGAAATCCAGAGAGTTTTGGAATAGGGTAAGTTTCATAATTTTCATCGAATCTTGCTGAAAACAGTTTCAATGATAAATTTGTGCATAATTTAGGTCCTTTTTACCGATGAAAGCAAATTCAATTTGCAAGGTTCGGATGGGCGCAAGTTTGTTTGGCGGCGTCCTAATGAAGCCCATCTTCCAAAACATACTAGAGCTACTATGAAGCATGGTGGTGGCTCAATCATGGTCTGGGGATGTGTATCAGCAAAGGAAACCGGCAATCTGCATTTTGTAAAAAATATTATGGATCGTTTTCAGTACGTCGATATTCTCAAGGAGAATGTCAAAGCATCTGAAAAATTGAGTATTCAAAGAGACTTTATTTTCTACCAGGACAACGATCCGAAGCACAAATCAGAAATCGCTCGAACTTGGCTGATATATAATTGCCCACACGTAATGGAAACACCGGCAAAATCCCCAGATCTAAATATAATTGAGCATGTGTGGAACGAAGTAGGACGAAAAGTGTATAGAAAAAAGTATTCTAATATTGGGGAGCTCAAAGCAGCGATACTGGAAGCATGGAATTCTGTTGAACCCGAATTCTGTCAGAAGCTGGTTGACTCGATCCCAAAACGTTTAGAAGCAGTAATTTCTTCAAAAGGTTTCGCTACTAAATACTAGAACTATAGTGTATATAAAAAAAATCCGGTTAGTCGTGTGAGATGAATTTGAAGTGTGTATTGGACTTTTTCTGTTTATGTTAAATATGAAGTTAAATTTTTTATGGATTAAGTAAGTACATAAAATTTCCTTTTTAATGATATATAATATGTTAAGCTAAATTGTTATTTCAATAGCATTAACTTACATCCAAAGTTATAGCTGAGTTCATCCGGTTGGTCGTGTGAGTCACTGTAGTTCGAGCTGCAGAACTAAATAGAGAAGGTACAATATTCTATAAGAGTGTACAGCTGCTGGCGTATGCCGACGATATTGATATCATCGGCCTCAACACCCGCGCCGTTAGTTCTGCTTTCTGTAGGCTGGACAAGGAAGCACAGAAAATGGGTCTAGCAGTGAACGAGGGCAAAACGAAATATCTCCTGTCATCAAACAAACAGTCGTCGCACTCGCGACTTGGCACTCACGTCACTGTTGACAGTCATAACTTTAAAGTCGTAGATAATTTCGTCTATCTTGGAACCAGCGTAAACACCACCAACAATGTCAGCCTAGAAATCCAACGCAGGATTGCTCTTGCCAGCGAAAAGAAGAAACGACTGGCGCGCTGTTGTTAACTCGGCTATAATCGCGTAAGCGGTGTCTACGCCAATTAAGAAGAAGAAGAAGTTTCGGTATACCTGCAGAAAGTTGCTGTTTTAGGTAAATATTAAACACAAGAAAAATCAGTAATCTCACGCTATGTTTAGAGGTGCCCCCATCGACTTGAAATTTTGAAAATTTATGCAAAATACTCATAAATTCGCAAATATTTTATAAACGTTGTTTGATGTTCTAAGCGATGCTATGTTAGAGTGATATAGAAATTAATGCTCTTAAAACATATATATCACTCTCTAACCATATTATAATAACATAGCTACGTTCCGCACTTTAATTTCACATTCCAAAACTTCCCCCCTTCTATATGTTATGCTAATTTTGCCAGGCACTCACTTTCCACAATACTAGGCCGACAATATCCAAAAAACGATAGATTTAAGTAAGCAACTGACTGTGATCTCTCAATTCTGTACAGTCTTAAGTTTAAGTCGAATAAAGTGGATTGATTAAAAAAAAACTAAGTTGTTACATATATTCCTTAGTCGCACGCTTATAGCAGTTCACTTGTTCGTCGTTCATTTATTGGTTACATCAAAATTCACAGCTGTAATCGAAACATTTACTGTAAGTAGTATTTTTCATGTATATTTGGTGCTTGTAGCTTAGCTTATAACTGTAATTATTACTTATTACTTGTCTTGATTTTAGAAATATGGTATGTCTCAAGTTAAAACACGACAAACGACGAGGTGTCCTGTCTCTGGTTTGCCGGAGAAGTTACCTGTTTCTCACTAACCTACGTACTCGTAAAATGATCCGGTGAAATGTTATCTGTTCAATTCATGTTGAAGCCGGATAAAACAACAATGGAGCGAACAATTCTTGAAATATCTGAAAGATTAGCGGGTGAAGTTCTAAAAATATGGCAAAAATCTTCACTGCCAATTGTAGGTGTAAAAAGAATTTTAAAATTGATTCGTTCCTACCACGACATATACAGGAGCTTAATGAAACCATATCAAGGCCCTCAAACCAACATTAAATACCAAGAAAATATTAGAACATTTGTAACAGAGTCCCATAGATTATTTAATATCTGCAGCTACAATGGCAAAGATATCAGGAATTATTGACCAAAGATCAACCAGAAAAATGATGATAGGCGGTGTCGATATAGTTTCAACTGTGAAGAATAAGAAATAACATCGGAACCAGGAAACAACTATTTTGGTCATGTCACCTGTGAGTCGGGGAATGCTAAAAATATAAAAGACACTATATTGTTATATTTGAAATCAAAGTCGGTAAATGTGAGTGAATTAGTTTTGTTGGGTGCGTTGGAACTGTAGTGGATGCAGGTTTCAAAGGTGGTGTTATTCGTCTGATGGAGGAGGAATTCAACAGGTCATTAACAGTGGTTTATCTGTCAATTGCATTGAAATGAGTTACTACGTTATCTTTTATTACATTTAGACCGAAAAAACTATCGGACCTAAATGCTTTTAAGGCGCCATCGGATCTCAATTATAAACTTGTCAAACAATGCCGATAGTCGAATTTTCCGTTATACCTACATTATTATCTGAAATAACTAGGGAAGAGCTTAATACCGACCAAGAGTATTTCTACGACATAATGACCGCTATCAGTACTGTTTAGCTAATACGGAAGCTAGAGCCCTTAACCATTCTAGATAGATGGCTAACAACAGCTAATCGAATTCTAAGATTGCTTGCCTCTAAAACTGACCCAGAAGAAAATATAGTTGTATTAGCCGCGTACATATGAAAGTTTATGGACCAATGTGGTTTACAATAAAATGTAATTCTTCATATGTACATTAACGGGGCCAAAAACATATGGCAAACCATTAACCTGAGCCGTTATTTGAATTCCGATACGATAGCAATCGTTGACAAAGTAATCCAACGAAATGGATACTTTCGTCATGCTTGATGATGACAGAGAGATTATAAGAGATCTTGCATATCGAAGAATTGTAAAAGCAAGATCAGAGAATGCTCGAAAACTTCGAACGTTTAAAGTATATACTTACATTCAACTTCGATGCCGAAGATTACACTGAGATTATTATGTGGCAAGTGTTAACATTAAAGTCTAACATTAAATATGCCTGATGAAACCTTGAAAGACATTGTCAAAAACGGCCTTGGTACATGTCAGAATATTACAGATTGATTTCATTAGGGCAAGACTACTATCACGTCAACGAATGCCTCATTTCAATACAAAAAAAAGAGTTTGATGTTTAAGTAGTAGTTTAAGTAATGTAAGAGAATATTTTTCGTAATAATTAGAAAGCCATTTTTTGTTTTATTTAAATGTTTGACTGTACTGGGGCACCTCAAAACATTAAGTCAGCTGTTTGATATTTTGCATGTTTGTTTTATATATTAAAAGGTAACTTTTCATAGCTATGCCGTTAAAAAACATAAAAAAAAATGTTTCTCCATACATTATAGCTCCACCTTAATGTGTATATGATAGTTTCATATTGCTGTGGTAAAGCAAAATACGAGCTGGCTGCGCATTCGAGAGAAGACTAAAAGCCTAACTATAATATGCATATGCTGCCGTATGTTGCTGTCAAAAAATTAACGAAAAGCTTGTCAAATGCATAATAGCCCTGACAGACGAGCAAAACTAATGCGCCCTATTGCCCTGACAGACGAGCAAAATTAATGCGCCTTAAGCAACGCTAATGCGCATTGAAATTTTATGGTGACCGACGGCAGACTTGTGCATTTAGACAGCTGATAGTAATAGTATTGTTTTTTTATTAAAAAAAAAGTGAAATAAAAGTGTGCGAAAAAGTTATTTTCTGCCTTCTAAAAATATTAAAATGTATTTTTGTTAACATACTTGCACATAATTTAATTAGCAATATGAAAACTGTTTACATTTGATGCTGTAAACGCAAAGGAGCCGGCAGACTTCAAGTGACATCTATCAAAAAATAGCAAAAATCGGCCATTTTTGAGCAGTATTGCCTACTCAAATTTGGTAAATTCAGCTAAATACGTGAAATTCTTATGCATTACTAACTTGCATGAACATGGATCAAATGCGCAAATAAATGTATTTATTTATTTATTTATAATAATTCATATAACAAAAAAGAGTTTTATTATATAAATACATAAACGCAGCACTGGTTACGAGGCCTTCAGCCGTCTTGTAATTATAACTAGGTGAAAAATTCTATTTGCTAATGGTTAGTAAAGATGTAAGTTACTTAAATATATTTTAACAAATCGTTGGTTTTTAAGAATCTATATACAATCATCACGTTTTTTTCTGAAGGTTCACTTAGTAGTTTTATGAGATCAATGTTGCCAGAGTTGTGGGCTGTTGGGTGAAGCATCGGACAGAGTGTGAGTAAGTGTTTGATAGTAGCGGTGTCATCGCAAAGGGGGCAAATGGATGGGCTTTTACCCGATAGTAAGTGGGCGTGTGTTATGATAGTGTGTCCAATCCTTAATCGAGTATATGTCTTCATTGCGCTAGTTGGAACTGTTGACGAGTAGATTATACGATTTCTGGCTGGGTTTATGACCGCGTAGTGATGTTTAAATGTTTTCCATTCGCTTGCGTTTTTTTGATGCCTTTTGTGCTTAATAAGGTTAAGAATGTCTTGCTTGGATGAGACGTAGTATGTTAAGGCAGGAGTCCTGGCTACATTTTTCGCAGCGAGGTCTGCAAAGTGGTTGCCTGTAATACCAGCATGGCCAGGGATCCACATTACTTGGATTTTCTGAGGGCACCAATGACCGCGTCTCTGATAACTTCTATTATGGGATTGCGATTGGAAGGAGACGTTATTGCAGACATACACGATTTGCTGTCTGTACAGATGAGGAACTTTCCTTTAGTCTTTTTTGCGTAATTAACTGCATGAAGGATAGCAGATCCTTCAGCGGTAAATACAGAGGTCGTTGAGGGAAGAAGCCAATTGCAAATAATTTCTCCTGTGGCAGTGACAACTGCTAACGAAGTGGAATCGATGGACTTGGAGCCATCCGTAAACAATAACTTCCAGCCATTATTTGTGTAATTAGATTCCAGTTCAGCAAAGGTTTGTTGAAAGACTTCGTTTGGTGTGTTTTGCTTGGACAAAAACATAAGCTTATTCTGTAGTATTTTATCATTGATCAGACAGGGAGGATGTCGAGTGGTGAATTTGCGTGTTGCGTTACGTAAAATATTATTTTCTGCAGCGAAACTTAAGCATCTCGAAATAGCCGATTGTATTCTTGGAATTTTTCTTTTTTTCGTGGCATGCGTGATAGTTGTATTTAGTAATGGGTTGGTGTTCTCAGCCGTTTTCGCAAGAATTTGAAGCGAAGAATCTATAATTTTATTTTGAATAGTTGGTAAACCAGATTCAGCCATTATCGTTTTTATTGGCGAGGTTGGAAAGGCCCGGAGACTTCGCCGTATTGCGCAATGGTAAGGTGCATTTAAAAGGTTGATACTGCTTTTGGAGCAATTGCCATAGATGGGGAGCCCATAATCTATTTTTGAAGTTAGCAAAGCTCTGACAACATTGACTAGTGTGTTCGGATGAATAAATGAATGCTTAGACGAGAGATATTTAACAATATTTAATCGTGACATTAACGAGTTTCTGACATATTTACAGTGAGCATTAAAATTATAATTAGAGTCAAAAATTAATCCTAGTATTTTTAGCTGTGTTTTACATTCGATGTTAGTTTGGTTGTGGGTTAGTGAAATACCGTTGCAATTTTGCTTCCTACATACATGAAGGATATGTGTTTTGTCTAAGGAAAGTGAAGCACCAGACTCCAGTGACCAAGTCTCAATTCTGGCGAGTATATTAGTAAATAACGATTGAGCTAAATTAACGTCAGAGACTTTTGTGTAGATTAGGACATCGTCAGCATAGATCTGGTGCTCAACTCCTTTGTAATTTTTTATCATCCTACTAATATCATCGAAAGCAATGATAAAAAGGAGGGCTGAAAGAGGTGAGCCTTGCAGCGTACCATTAGAAAGCGGGAGTGTTGAAGAAAGAAAACCATTTACGTTGACTTTGAGTTTTCTGTTTGTGAGAAAGTTAGTAATAAAACGTATCATATTCTGGCCTATTTTCCATTTTCTAAGTTGTCGAATAATAATATGGGCTCCAATTTTGTCGAAAGCTCTGTGAAAGTCCAGAGATAGTATGGACACGTGGTTTTTGCTGGACAAAGCGTTAGTAATGAAGTAGTCGAGTTGGATTAAAGCATCTAACGTGCCTTGATCTTTTTGTAGGCGACTGATTCGGTGATATGAACTTGTTTCGCTGAGCATACCACATCAAGCGGTTAGCCACGATCTTTTCCAAAATTTTGCCCATACATGGAAGGAGGGAAATCGGCCTATAGTTAGCAAGTTCATCGGAGGATTTGTGTGGTTTAAGTATTGGTATGACACAGGACGTTTTCCAAAATTGGGGGTAGACACCAATATTGAAAATTTTGTTATAAAGCTTTACCAATCGGAGCTTGAGGCTTTTTGGCATATGTCTGATAATTGGATAAGAAATTTTATCTTGCCCCGGGGACTTACCCTTAACGGTAGATGCAACGAACTCGAATTCAGACAGTGAAATGCTGGTTTCTATTTGTTTAGCAGAAAAAGAAAGAGGGGAGACAGAGTAGGAAGTGACGGACAGTGTGGTGGTTTTAGAGGTTTGAAACTGTGTGCTGAATGAAATATCTGAGCTGGTTTCAGAATAGTGGTTTGCAAATAACTCGGAAATATCGGATGGATTGGTTACCAAACCTGTTGGCCCCTTTACGCATTGAATGGTTAGATTTCTAGGCACTCCAGAAAGTTTTTTTAAAGCGTTCCATATTAACTTAGGACTAGACGAAGGATTTATTTTGCTTGTGAAATCTTGAAAACATTTGCGCTTGGCCTGTTTCGCGGAACGACGGAAAAGAGCATTGGCTTTCCTGAAAGATATTAAGTTGACTAGTGATCGAGCGCGTTTGTATTCATACCAAGCTGTCTGTTTTTTTGCCCGCAATTCAGCGATTTCTTTATTCCACCAAGGAACACTCTTTGAACTTGCTGTTGGCTTTGTATGAGGAATGCTAACATTCGCTGCTGAACGGATAATTTTGTTAACCTCGCACTTTCTTGGTTAGGGTTGTCAGATATTGGGGTATTATTGCCATTTATCTCGCAATGTGTCTGAAACTTCTCCCAATCAGCGTAATCAGTTTTGAATACCTTATTTATTTTGTGGTTTTTAGTTGTTGAACCTAGGTGCAATTTTAGTACAATGGGGAAGTGATCGCTTCCATGCAGGTGATCGAGTATACTCCATTCGCACTCTGTGGCAAGTGTGTCGGTGCACATTGTAAGATCTACATGGGAAAAGGTGGAGTGAGTGGAAAAGTGTGTCGCGGATCCGTTATTCAAACATATTAAGTTAGAGGAAAGTAAAGCGTCTTCAATGCATTTGCCCCTCTTGTTGGCTATTGGAGAGCCCCATAGTGGACTCCATGCATTAAAATCACCAGCGAAAATTAAAGGAGTAGAAGCTTGGTTGATTAATTGCAGGATGTCTGTACTGGTAAAATGTTCATCTGGTGCAATATAGGTGCAGATAATGGTGATTTTTTTAACTAAGATAATTTCGATCGAGTTGGATTGAATGGCATTAATTTTGTGTGGAATATCTCTTCTTATGAGAATCGCAATACCTCTTTTACCTGTGCTAATATGTGGAAGATTGTGAAACATGCCAATGTACTGCTTAGGAGTAAAAGCCGACAAGTTGAAAGAGATGTGAGTTTCATTTAAGAGTACATATAATAGCTGAGGAATGATCTTGTATTAATAATTGAAGCTCATTGTAATTATTAGTGTAGCCGTTTAAATTCCATTGCAATAATGGAATCATAAGATCTATGTAGGAAAAAAAGAAAAAGGGAAACAGGAGAGAGCTAGAATATCAACTCGTATGAGCAGTCAGTTGAAGCTGAGTGTCACCAATTGAGTACTAGTTCAAAAGAGAGTAAAGGCTAAGCGTATTTATTCAGAGTCAATTTCTATTTGTTCAGTATGTTGAGTAGAGTATTGATTATCGTTGGAATTGCTTGTTGTTGGAAAGAGATTTTCGTGATTAGGTGGATTAGACTGCACGGTAGTGTTGGTAGTAGTGTTGTTGAAGTCAGTATATTTAATAAGCGAGTTTAAGGAGTTGTTTAAGTTAGAAATGAGAGAGGCTGTTGTTGGACTGAAAAGTTTGGGATTTAAGAAAGAGGCTTGTTGGGTACATTTGTCGCTGATATTTTTAGCTGAATGTGAGACGTTGTTGTAGTCTGAACTGATCGATGCAGGCTTGTTGATGGAAATATGTTTGTTGTTGGCGTTTGATGAGTGATTTTTTTTAGTTAAAGAGTTTATTGATGAGTTGGGAGCAGAGGTGACCTCTGCGTTTTGTTTTGAAGTACTAGGCAAGTCATTGTCGGCAATTCTATGAGTATTTTTAGATTTTGTGAAATTGTTGATGGCTGAAATTTTTGTTGGTGTGTTGGGTACAGAGGATACCTCTTTTGTAGGTTGAAGCACATGTGCAAAGCTAGCAGTGAGGGAAGGGAGGGAAGTATTTTCTCTATACTTTTTAAGGGCTTCGTGCACAATGCACTTTTCCAGTGTCTTTATTTTTAAAATTTCTTTGGTTTGCATATACTTTGGACACGTATAGTCCGAAGAACGATGCTCGCCAGAACAATTCGCACACATAACTCGGATGCAGTCATTATCGTATGGAGAAGGGAAATTGCAAATTTCGCATGTTGGGGAACCCTTACAATGTTTTTGCGTATGACCCAATTTTTGGCATGACCTGCAGCGCATTGGATTAGGCACGTATGGTCGCACAGAGGTCATCCTCCATGCGATGTTTATTTTGTTTGGAAGGGAATAACTGTTAAATGATATTAGCATAACACCAGTAGGCTTTATAACACCTTCAACTTTGCGAGTGAACTTATAAACCGCGGAAACTTCGTAAGAACTCAGTCCTTCTATTATTTCGCTTTCAGGCACATCGTTTAAAAACGGTGCATAAATGGTGCCTTTGTTGCAATTAAGATGTTGATGGTAGCTAGCGCTAACAGCGACCAATGTTGAAAAGACATTTCGTTTTTATAAACTTTTCTGCTACTTGCTTATTTTTCACTAGCAGTAATAGGCTGCCGTCGCGTAATTCACTAATTTTGTTTATATCTTTGCTCACGGTAAGTAAGGCATTGTAAACACGAAAACAAGAAACCTTCGAAAGTGGTGTAGAATTCTCGTCGGATTTAATCACAATATACTTTGGATCATCACTTTTTATTGGCGGTAATTCAGGAAAAGCATCTTGCAGTTTTTGATACGATTTTTTACGTTTTGGTTGGGGACCTTGGGCCAGCGCAGCAAACCTGTTGTCCCCGAACTGGAAGCCCGACGGGGGCATAGTGGAAAAGTTATAATACACTGATATAAATATTGGATTATATTTCTCACTTAAAATAAGTATTAATCGCGTTACTTAAGTAAGCAGACCGTAGTGCAAAAAAAAAGAACACCAAAAGAGAGCTATATGAATAGCTATAAACTCAGAGAAAGACGCTAACTCAACTGCTCAGTACGAGGTTTAGTCGGTGACTGCAGTATGTGTAAATGTAAATTAAGCCCGCTAATTCATATTAGCGCTGTCGTCTGTCAGGGCTATAAGGAACGGAGAGTAGACTTTTGAATGACTATAATGTACTTACATGCAGAAGAGAAAATGGTCAATAAACAATTTATGTTTTGATTTTATATTTCGTTTGAATTTTGCAAAAATGAATAGAAAATTAAAATATTTAAAAACAATTAAAATGCTTACTTCTATTTTAGACGGAATATGCATATTAACAAAAATTAGTGAAATTAAAAAAAAGAGTTCGGTCATGTTCAGTGAGGGAAATAAACAGGAAGAGGAAGTAGGATGGTTTTTTTGTACGATTCCTAGAAATGAAGAGGATTGACCTCATAGACATTTTTATATGCTCGCGATTGAAATAAAAGGCATTTTATTTATCGTAAAAACATTTCTTTTTTTCAATATTTTCGATTAAATTTTGTATAAAACATTCGTCGTCCCTCATTTTCAAATTCAAAATTATGTATTTGTTGACAAAAAGCAAAGACAGCTGATTCCGTACGACCAGTTTCGCATTCCACTAGAAACAACTACGAGTATTGTATGCATCTTTTTAATCAAATTTATGTCAACTTTAGTAATTGCTGCTGACATCTCGGGATTTTGAAAGAAACGCCTTGCTGTATTGCCATCGTTAGAATTCTCAAAGCCAGGTTTCGGTTGGTCAACAATCAGACCAATTTTATCTTTAAATCAATTTTGAATCTGTGCTTTATTTTCCGAAACTAATAGTTTCTCGCTTTCTGTTCGAGCTTGCCACTTTTTTATAGACAATTTATATGATAAGAGGAGAAGACATTTAAAGAACCTAATCCACCCATGAAGTATTGAAAGCCCAAATTGTAAATTTTCTGTTTTTACAACTTTCTTCACCATTTCATCAATTTTATTAAAATCTTTCGAGCTAGCTCCACATAAATAACATTTTTGTGTAGATGTTGTTTCTGTTAATGCGTTGCATACTTTTCCATCAACCATAGATAAAATTAAATTGTGTTTAACTTCCAAATATTTATTTCTCTTTCGTTTTCAGTTCTAGAAACAGTTGTGAACTCTTTTACAAATTCAATTTTTAAAGGCCTGCAGAACCTGGTAGAAGCTGGGCGCGGATTTTGCCACATAACTTTGCTTCCACAAATCAACCTGATTGGAACAATACAGGTGATGAAAACTGATGAATCATTTGCACCCGGATTATGGTACGCTTGCTTATATGAGCTGCGTCCAGAGCTTCCATCGAATCCCCACTTAGTGTACAAGCATAAATTCGTCATTTCCCCATCGTTCAATGTTTTAATTACGTTATTTTGGGCTAAAGTTATACGCTCAGTGGTATGGTCTAAAAGGGCTTGCAAGCTTACTTGTGCTGAAATCTCGCAAAAATGCATGCTCTCACGTCTAGGATAACAATCCCTTTTTGCTGATTGGACATATGAATAGCAAGGAAACCCATCTGGAGCAGATTGCCTTATAACATTGTACTGTTGTCGAGATAACTTTGCTTCCACCAAAACAAATAAAGCGTCTTCTTTGGACATTTGCTGTGATAGTGATGATTTGGCAATACTTTTATGAAATTTTTTCGCTCTCGATGGAGAATTTGCAACCTCTTTCACTATCTTTGACGCTTCCACTTGCCTTAAGCTCTAAAACTCATTTGTGCAGCATAAGCTAATAAAGGCAAAGGCACACTATCTCTTAAAAATTTACTTTATTTTGCTTCGTTTTCTCATTTGATTCCTCAAATGAAAGTTCTTTGCGGCCACGTTTCATTCCTTGTGAATGGGTGAAACCTATCGAAGAATCCAGCCAACTTTGGTTTATTCTAAGGAAACGCTCTTCATGCCTATTGGCTCTGCTCCAACGAATTTTAAATTGACTAATAAAGGTTTTTATCCTGTCATCAAACTCTTTTATAAATTCATCAGATGGCTCAATACGCTTTTTCAATTGCTCTTTTAAAAATTCAAATTTTTCATTAACTTTCAGAGTTTTCATTATGTTCCTATAAGGAAGATAATAATATTTGTATCCTCTTTAAATGTAGTCAATGTCGGTATCGCTTTTACCATGTTAGTTAAATATACATCACTATTGTTATTTCTCTCGACTGCACATGACATACAAACAGTAGTAATAAAAATTGCGCGGGAAAAAACAATGTCGGTTATGATGGTTTTACATATACCCTAAACCTTAAATAAGAACCCTTATGCCATATTAATTAATTATTACAAAATGTAAGAAATCAAAATTTTATTTCAAAAATGTATGTGATGATGTTTATTATTATACATATGTATGTAAGTAAAACGCGAATTTTAGACTATTCTGGAATATGTTCTTATGCATTTAAACTGCCGCTTATCGTAACGTAGGGTGTGAACAAAGCAAACAGGCATCCACTGAACAGCAAAAACAATAACAAACCTTTTTTTTGCAATTGCTGTATTTGTTCTTCTTCTCCCTTGAGAAATTCATGTATATTTGACCAGGCAGTTCGCATAAAGAAATGCATATACTGAGAAAGTGCGAGGTATTGGCGCAACTTTTTTTTTATAAACAGAAACTACAACAGCCATAGATTACAGGAATGAAACAAGATTTGCTTTACCCCGCTTAACTCACAACTATATGTCTGCATACAAGGTCGAAATCCCAATATTTTAAGGCTTTCGCCCAAAAAAAATTAAAATACCTAGAGACACGTAAAAACACAAATAAAATCTTTTTGTATTTACTAAATTACCTGAACAAGAAGGCTCCATTACAATTTCTCTCAATATTTGTCCAGTTAAAGAAAATAAAAAAACTTCGAAAAATGAAAAAAAAAATCACGTATATCACTGTGCGCATACAAAAAGAAATTTTTTGCCAAATATTTGTTCAGTTAGTGATATAGAATTTTATCTACTTTTGTTTGGTACCAAAAATTTACTTGTACCTTCAATTTTGATTTTTGAATTAATCTCCAAAATCGACACATTTTACCCCAGATAGATTATGTTGGACCGATAGAGATCAAAATGATTGACTGGGATGGGAATCAGCTCATAAAGAAGAAAGTGTGGAGTACTGTTTTTGTGTGTCTCAAAACCAGAGCAATTCATCTAGACGTGGTGACAGACTTAATAACAATAGCTTTCATTGCTTGTGATGAACCTTCGTGGTCGCTGTGAAAGAATATAAAGTGATAATGGTACAGCTTTTGTGGGAGCAGCTAGAGATATACGCAAGGCAACGGATGTATGGTACAAAAATTAGACATTCAGCATTTAAGTGGGAAAGGTACAGAATGGCGGTTCATGACTCCTGCAGCTCCGCACCAGGGAGGAATTTGCAAGGCAGCGGTAAAGTCGATGAAGTTTCATTTAGTTTGTGCCATTGGTCTGCGAGTACTATCCTTTGAAAAACTATCAAACTTACTTACCCAAATCGAAGCGATAATTAATTCACGTCCCTTACATACGCTGAATGATGATCCATCTGACTTTCAAGTTTTGACGCCTGGACATTTTTTAATAAGAGAACCACTAGATCTTCCATTTCCGTTGGCAATTCAAGAGAATTCATCAGCTAAAGGCATTAAACAGTGGAGAGAGCGACATACTATTATAAACGCGTTTTGGGTCAGATAGCAAACTGAATATTTGGCAACACTGCAGGAATGCAAGAAGTGGAGAAGAGAATCAGAGCGAGTTGGGGCAGTTAGTGCTGATTAAATGTGAGAATTTTCCACCAGCTCAATAGGCAATAGGCCGTATAATAGAACTTCGTCTCAGTAGTGATAATTTGGTGCGTTCCGTGGCAATTCGAACGGCAACGAACATTTTACACAGGCCAGAACAAAAGATTTGTATTCTACTTGTAGATATAGAAGATAAATAAAATTCTGGCTAGTCGTAGTATTTGCTGAATTTATGTGATATGGCATCACCGTAATGACAATGTCCTAGGTGTGGGCATCATAAAAGTATAAAATTAAAAAAAAATTAAAAATTTTAGTATTCATCTGAGATTGAACGAATAAATGTCGTTGGGTTTTTTTTTTGCTATTTTCAGAACGGAAAAAACA